>NW_011887796.1:616846-655493 GCF_000806365.1 Fopius arisanus | reverse complement strand
GGGGTGGGAGGGGGTGGCGTGCGACGCGCAGCTGGCACGATAATCCGGATTAAGTCAGCGTTCAAATGCCGACACAATTAAAACGAGATTAGACTGGGATTAGCGAAGTGGTCGATCTCCCCCCCTCAGTTGCCACCCCCTCCCTTCCCACACCCTTTTCACCCCGTTCACGGGGTCCCGTTACAAATTGAGCGAGAAGGATGACACCGCAATTTTTTAATTACTACTGAGAAAAAAATCCCCATTTCCTATTGATTAAATGGAAATTGGTACGATTTTCGAGGATTCTCGAAGTTTTAGAGCTCCGCTTTTTGGATTTATCTCGGAATCTAGGGGAGATAGAGCGATTGTGATCGAGTACTTTTTTGTGGAGAATTCAATTTCCTGGAAAAAAGGTCGAGTTGACGACATCCCTATCTACGTTAGATCGCGAGATAATGACCATAAACTGACTCGTTTTCCTTTTCCATTCGACTTGACTCGAGTTCTTATCCATTTCACTGTTCAATCGTTAATTAGAGGATTTATTAAAGTGGATAATTACCGTTGGGCACTGTTGGTGGTTTTTTCGTCTGCACTCGAGCCGTTGCGTTGTTCACCTGTGAATTATCACAAAAAAATCAATTAGCAAAAATTCAAGTGTCGGAATTATGAAAAAGATTCGTAAATGAGTCGATCTTTCATCACTGTCCGTCAAATTACTCCGGAAAACTCATTTACGAGTCTTATTACGGATAAATTAAACTCAAAATTACATTCAGGTATTCAATAAAGAAATCTCAATTTTTCTGTCAATTTTTCTGTAAAATTTTGAAAATTAAAAAGCGAATGCTCGATCCATTTCTGTCCGTAATTTTGAGTTTTCAGAGGTAGAGACTCTCAGAGAAATTATTTTAGTGTAACCTAAACCTCTCAGACTTCGTCTCAACGCCCATACAAATCCCCATGTTTTGTGAATTAAAAATAATTAATGCTCAGTCTTCTTTCAGTTTTTGCCGGGGGTAATTGAGACGAAATTTGGGAAATCCGTAGAAAATACAATTTTAATCCATTTTCCATTGAAATGAACACAGACCTGTCCTCCAGTACTTCCCCTCATTTGCACTCTTTTCAAAAATTTTGGCATTTCAATTCCACCAATAAATTCCAGCTAAATCAAAATATGCGGTGAAATTCCGTTCTAAATATTTTTCAATTCGATTCAAAAATTTCCATGGGATTATGAGATTTTTATCATTTTTTTAAATTGGAAAAAAATTATTTTATCACGGAGATTCCAATATTTTCATTCACTCGATTTACCACTGATTATTCCAAACGACTGCAATTTTCTAAAATTGGTTGGGACCTCGTCTTGCAATTAAAAGGGTCACAAATTCGATTAATCTCAAAGTGAGTATCGATTCTCGAAAGTACTGGTAGGACAATGGGCTGTGCTCGCACACGAGTATTAAAATAATTACTAAAATTACTATAGATCAATGGCACTCGCTTGCCCGATGGAGAGGCACTCAATTCCCCGAAGTAATTACTCCCCCGAGAGAGAAATATTCATTAAAAATAACGGAACAATTAACGCAATCTGCAATAAAAAATTTCCGCCAACTTTTTCAAGAAAAAAAAAAGGTTCTCCAAATGGAGATTTTATTTCTACAGAACAAGTGAATTTTTGTGAAACTCCTCGAATTATTGTTTCTGCAAAATGAAAATGTTAAGTACTCACTAATAATTATTTTGATGAATTTAAACGAAATGAAAAATTGCGGGGCGATTCGTGTAATTCCTTCAACTTTTTATTGAATTTTTCTCCGTTTTCATTAGTATTTCATTAAAGTCCGTGGGAAATCCTTGTTTTTAGAGTGCGTCTCACATCTGGCTCTTGTCACGTGCACAAAATTACAGCGAAACTCGTCTGAAGAAAAACAATTCATCTTCAGTTTTTCCATTTTTCTCATTTCGTAGGTGAAAAATTTCTCCTGACGAGTCTCAGTTGTTATTAATTCTACCGCAGTACTACTAAACTAACCTGAAGTATCCTCGTACAGTGAATAATTACCTCAACTACTCAATAAAAATAATAAAATCAGGAAGTATTCAAAAACCTCGAAATTGGTAATCACTCACAACTTGCACTTTGTAATTCGTCTCTATCTTCGAAATTATGGATTCTAGGATTTAATATCCTGAACCTTTATCCTAGAAAATCAAATGCCCGGTGTAAAATCTCTTATCACTTTTCCTCGTAACTCCCATCATTACCGAGATAATCCCCCTCTTCACTCATTTTTCACATCTCTGAAAATTGATTCATCGAAATTTTAGTGTTTTCGTCACGTCGCGGTTTCCTCGAAAACGTGTGAAGATAGATGAAAAAGTGAAAAGATTTTATCAGTGGAGAATTAAATTTCCAAAAAAAAAGTTCCTTGTGGTATTCCATCGTAAATCCTTTCAGTACCAAGATACAAGGGTTTAAAGGGGGAAAATCTGGGAGAGTGGACTAAATTTATTTGATCCTGCAATTTTAATTACTAGGCACCAGGGGTAGATTTCTAAGTGCATCTGCATCATCTCCTAGAAATGAAAAGGGTCTATACGCTTTGTGGGTCACAAGTGTTGAGAATGAGGTGCACAGAGGGAAGTGGTGTATGTGGTGGGTTAAAAGAGGGTTCTACTCTTTTTTTTAATTATTTTTCCTCCTCGAGTAATTCGACTAACGAACTATACTTGATTTAATTAATAAAGTGATTGATTATTTATGACTTTCATCCGTTTTTCAATGAATTCTCGTTTATTGGAGGATTTTTTGTTCATTTTCTCGTTCCTCTTTTCGTGTCTTTTATTTTCCCCGGTTCTCGTGTTTTTTTTTTGGACACGCACTGTTGTCCCTAGGACAAACACCGGTCATCGGGATTTCCCCTTTTGTTTACCCGAGAACATGATGATCAAGCAGATTGCAAACCCACGATTTGTCCAGGAAATAATACCCTTTTTTTTTCTTTCATTTCCGTTTTTTCGCGTTTCTTTGATTGAGAAAAATTGCAACGAAAGGTTTTGAATTTGCATTTTTCTTTCAACATTAGGAATTGTTCCTTCACGATTCTAACCCCTTTCTATACCTTGGATGACTTAATTAATCTAATTAACAGTTGATCAAGTCGGTGGAAATATTCCAATGAAAAGTTTTATCGAGACCCGAGGGTGAGTGTTTATCAGAGCCCTCAAAATCTTGACGGCGTGAAATTTGTTAGGGAGAAACTTGGATGAAATTTCGTGGGTAAACCGAAAAGTAAGGGCTTCAGGGGGTGGTGGGAGGGAGAGGGGGGGGGATGATAGGGGTAGATGCGGGTGGCAAAATCTGCATTAATTTGACTTGCTAAGCCCGACAAACTCGAGTGGGAAATGTTCGGAGACGACGGGGTCGAGTGGATGGACCAGGAAGTGAGGGGTAAAGGGGATGGAATGAGGGGGAGGGTATGTAGGGTGGTACTTAGTATCACAGGGGTTGGCCAGAGGTCGTGCACTCGAGTAAGAACTGAGTTAATGACAAAAATAAGGGATTTTTATGATTTTTTCTGGTGAGAAAATAATCCGAAAATGAGTGTCGGATTGGGGGGTGTTTTATCTCGGTACTGGGGGGTTCTAGTGGAAAATGAGAGAAGAAACTTTAGTGGGGAATTTAGTTACCTAAAAAAAATGTCAAGAGGCATTTTTTTTCTAGATCTACTCGTTCGCGAGAAAAATGGGGGGATTTTGGAAATGATGGAATTGCAGAGTTTGGGTGTTGGTTGGGGATTTTGTTTGACTCGAGGATTTTTTCCCCTTCATGTTTCATCGTTAATTGTCTGGGGTCAGGGTCTTAACGGGGCGATAAAAGGGGAGGGGAGAGGAAAAACATTATTTCCATCATTTTTAATGCCGATAAATCCAAAATGATTTACAGCAATGTTCTCTCATGGTTATTTAACTCGTGACCTGGACACTAACGGCATTTTACGATTTAACCTCACCCTTACGACACGTGAAGGGTGAAGTCCGTCGAAGCACAAGCATGAGCTTTTCGTGTCCATAATTCACCCGGAAATTGGAGCTTAACTACTGAATTCGGGAATAAAAAATGACGGCCGACATATTACCGATAATTCCGTCACTCCGGTATTTAAAAAAGTCATTTCCCGCTTTATTATTTTTTTTATGCATGACTCGTAATTAATCGGCCGTCAATTAATTCAATTTTTAATTCTTTAAAATATGTCTCGTGACGTGATCTTTATTATTTTTAATTTTAATTTTTTTAATGGTTTATTGAACCCCAGAAAAAATAATAAAATCTGGTTATAGTTCATCCCAAAGATTTTATCTTGCTAACTCGTTGGCATATTGAATATTATGTATCAACTTTTCAATAATGCACAGCTCGCTACGAAAATGGAGAACTCAATTAGCAAATCGATTAAATAAACAAGGATGGATACTGAATTGCAAGAGGACCGGTTTAACCCTATGATAATCCCCTCGCGTTCGAATTCCCATTGAATAATGTTTTCTGGACTAAACCGGGACTTAATTAATAATCGATTTTCCCACCCACTTTATTATTCTCCGACAATATCACCCGCAATTTTCACGGTCACGTCAGACTGCAATTTCTTATCACGAACATTTGTCGTATTCTTTTAAAATGTGTGATAAAAAAAACAATCATTAGCCCTAAAAAGAATTTTAATATTTTTCACACTGGACTTAAAACTCAGTGCGAAAAATATAAAACCCATTTTCCCAATATTCTCGAGAAAACTTAACAGAAAAATGAGGAAAACGAATTGAAAATTCGCAGTAAGCACAGATTTATCTCGAAAACTAACGATTTCAGGAAAAATTGTTGAAGAACTTATTTGTAGCTAATTAAATTTTCGAGGTAAAAGGTCTTTTGACATTTCCTCGGAAAATCGCTATATTTTTCCAATCAAGCGATTTTCTCGTCGCGTGAAAATTTCGGTATAAGTAACTCTTTCAATATTTATTTTAAAAAAATCTACCGATCCGATTCTATTGGAATTTTCAGGAGATCTTCTCGAGGACTGAAAGAACATAACCCTAAAATTTCAAGATCTTTCAGTAATTTCTACGGTCGATATCTTAACGATTTCCACCGGAACACGTAAAAACACTACAAAGAGTGTTCATTAGTGTAATACCGGGGTGGAATTGACGCCATTGCATTTGCACCAGCAGTTTTAAACCCGTCAAAGGTCGAGCGTGTGCCCGAATAAAAGCCTACGATTTTTTTTTCCCAAAACCCAACCTCCGGTCCTCCATTATCGCGTTCCTCCTCGTTTCCCGATTTTTTTTCCCCTCTAGTTTTTTTTTTTCGCTTCTCACATTCGATGGATAGAACACGTGCACGTGTTCACTATTTTTTGATGTCACTGCTTTCAATGAAAACCCCTTCCCCGCAACCCGAAGCAGTTCATGAAGCCGGAAAAATGATATTCATTCCATTCGGATGAGAAATTCAATCGAAATGTTTTCAAAACTTGTCATGAATACTTTAGAATTTCATTATCATTTTTTAATTATCCCAATACTTCATTATTTTCATCATTATGATAATGACGATTTTTTTGAGTTCTTTCAGTGATTCCTGCAATTCAAACAGATATTAATCGATATTCAATTCGATATTCAATTCGATATTCAATTCGATTTATTCCATTTATTCTCGTCCTACTGATTTAATCGTCCCGAAACTATTGATTATGTTGATTTTATCGGAAAATAAGAAAATACCGATTTCGTGGGAAATTTAATGAGCTACAAAAAAGTTCCATAAGATTTATCCGTGAAGTCGATAGTTTTCGAGATAAATCGATAAGTACTGAAGACGGAGAATTCCCACCGACGGCGACTGATAACGAGTCATAAATAATTCACATTTTATTCACCCCGAATTCTTGGTCTCGGCATTCGTCGTGCTTTTAACTTGGAGAATAAAAATTTTGTATTCTCCAGAACTAGGGTATTTTAGTCGGTATGACAAGACTTGGAATTTCATTATGCCCTCGGGTGTTAAATATTTCTCGCCCCCAAAGCTTCTTTCTCCGAGCTTTTTCCGGCGTTTTATATTTTCACAACCGTAAATTCACTGTACGAGGACACTTATTTTTTATCCCGGTGCCCACATGCGTTTCGAATAAATTCATTTTCCTCTAATTAACAAAATTAAGAGAGAATAAATTCAGCGATTGAGCTCCAACCGTATAAAAATGATTTATTCAGAACTTTATGAAAAATTGATGATCAATCCAGGCAAATGTAATTGACATTTTTCCAATCAATTCATGATCATTTTTTTGCTGTTCAACTAGGCCGTCCGATTGTCCAATGATTTAATGAATTATTTTTTCATTTTCAGAATCAAAAGTTCTCGCTCAATCGCTCAATTAAAAATAAAAGTTGAGAGATTGTTAATCGCAGCCGCAAATCTAGCAACGCCTTCAATACACTCGGCAATTGAAATTGTCGACAGTGAGAACTATAACATGTACTCTATTCGAAAAAAATAAAAATACATTACTGGTGCGCAAAAAAAACCGTCGTATTCTCACGTGACGTTAATTACTTCGCATTTCACCTCCAAAGCTCAAGTGAAGAAAAAACATAACAACAAATGAGTATTTTCTTTACACGTAACAGAAATAAATAGAAAAGCGTCAACACGAGTGCCACATGATACAAAAAAAAAAGTAAAGAAAAACATTGAGAAAAAATTAATTGACTGAGGAAAATATTTTCGAGTTATTCAGAAGTTATGAAAAGTTAAACCTCAATGTTTTATTATTCCTGCGTGTATCTCCCAAGCGGTTAATTTTCAGGAAAAATGTCATAAATGCTTTTTTGTAGCTGACGAAATTCCAAAGAGAATATTTCATCTGACTTTTTCCCGTAAATATACTCATTACCGAGATACATCGATTTGAAAAAAAAAATTGAGATTATCTTTTCAATTTTCACTACTGGATCAACGAAAATAATTGAAATAAATGATAATTGTTAATAAAAAAGACAAAATGCACCCTTGATAGTAAACATCTGTACAAATAACGTGTGAATGAAATTCGTGAGAGAGCGGGCAGTGCGAGTTTCTTCATAATCATTAATTTCCTATTTTTAAGGATTTCTTATCCATTCAGTAATTTGTTTATTAATTTCTGTCTTTGTTTTCTTAATTTCTTTTTTTTCGCATATTCTTACCTTTGTGGGGTACACTTTGGACGTGAGGGTGAGGGTCCTCCTCAGTGTCCTCAGTTTTGCCCAGTACAACTCTCACTTTCACGAGACATCGAGAGAGATGAATTTAATATTTCAATCACATTCTGAATTTTCAATAATGAAAAATTATCCTCGCTCGCTCGCTCTCTTCGAAACGAGATATCTCTTTGTCATAATGATTTCTCATCTCTCTCTTATAATCTCGAAACAATTCAATCGCCCTCGCGAGATGCTCTACAAAGGGACAATAAGAGATTTTTTCTTTTGTAAAATCCAATTTCATCTCCTTTTTTTTTAATTTCTTAGATTTAGTACGGGCCTACGATTTATCCGAGTGCTAGAGTACTATTGTGTCTATGGATTATACAAAAGTCCACAGCAACGCCAGAAATTTTTTTCTCCAAGTAGATTCACTGATTTCCTAAAAATCTACTCAGGGTTACATCTACGAAAGACGAATCTACCGTGTGAAAATGTTTATAACAATTCTGTAGTTTAATATTGGGATGAAGATTTGCAAACTGTGGACTTTTGCACCTTTACACATCCAGAAAAATCACAAAAAAAAATCTACTTTCTCTACGATTCCATAAGAATTCTCTAAATCCTATAATTTTTTGCAATTTTTCCTCCCAGCCAATAATTACCAAGAAATTTAAATTTCCCGATAATCATCGATCCATCAAAATTAAACCAATCTAATCAATTAAAATTAATCAATAAAATACATACAAGCAAGGACGCGTGCACGTGTTAAGGTCGTGCAGGCGCCAGTGCTTCAAACCTGTGAAATACAAATAAAACGAAAAATATATAAATTAAATTAACAATATTCTCTTTTCCTTCAATTAAAATTATAATTAAAATGAATGAATGGATGAATCCTTATATTATATATAAATGTATTATGTATCATGTAAATGTAAAAAAAAAATTAGATTTAAATATATTTATAAGTAATAAGAAAAAAGTAATTTTTTTTTCATGCACACCTCAATCTTTCTGCCCTCAACCACGGTGCCGTGTAGCCTCTCACGTGCCTGGTCCGCATGGGCACTATTCGCGAATGTTACAAAACCGAATCCCTGCATGCAAGGACAGACAAAACAACATGCATTAAACTCAACTTACAGACTCTGCCACGCTCGACGGGGCACGTCCCGCCGACAACTATTAAATATTACCATTTTTTTTTCTCAACTTGTGTGTTCTGTCAGTAATAGTATCATGAACTTGAGTGAATCATCGATTTTTGTGTAATTCATTGACTCCATTTTGTGTAAAAAAATAATAATCATTTCTTTTTTTTTTTTTCATAATTTTTAAGCTGAAAATCTCAGATCGAGGGAAACTCCAAATTCTTATTTTTGAGATTTTTTTTTTGGGATCGGAGACCCGTGAGAGATTGGACGGCCATTTTGTCGACATTCAATGTTGATGGGGTAGAAAACGGTTCGGCCCTGGCCACCATTTTGATTCACTTGATCCGGAGGTAATGGAGGACAACCTGCGCAGGAGACAACTGCGACTCTCGGTGCGCAGAGCTCTCCATTTTCCTCGTGAACCCGTGAATCAAAATGGCCGACTTCATCCAGCAATTTTTTTGTCGTACACATCAGTCTCCCATGGGTTCCGTATATTGTGAATTTTTTCCCCGCCACTTCCCTCGATCGGCGAATTAATTTCCACTCGTTAGGGTTAATGATCTTCATCCCTCCTGAACAACACATTTGTGAAAACGAAATAAAGAATTATATATCTCACTCCGTTAGTGATAGAGAAGAAAACCAGAAGAGATTCATTTGCCTACGACACGGGCTCTTGCTCTTTATCTAGTCCCTCCTTTCATTATTTTTTTTTTCTCGTTATTCCACTCATTTTCCGTCATGCTCATGGACAATGAGTGTCTGGGGGGTTTGAGGGTTGCACGGATAATTAAATCGTCGGACCCAAGAACGATGAAAGACGAGATGTTGAAGAGAGACGGTAGGGCATTCACTTTTCACTGCAACTACTACATCCTTTTGTCATACCCTGACGGAGAGGATAAGTGAAATAGAGTGATGACTCATTTTCTCTGCGTCGGGCTTTCGAGCCTTTCAAATGCAGAGAATGGACCGGTGATTGGACGATAAATCAATTCTCATGGTAAGTTCAAATGCAAATTTATTTCAAAAACAACAAAAATAAACTAAAATAAAAGAAATAAAAAATTATGAGAGCTTGAATTTTTTTTTCCTATTGATATTTTCAACTAACAAATTCAATGAAATACCGATAAAAACGTTTGAGAGATCGAACGTCAGGGGCGCAAAGTGCTTTTACCCCTAAACGAATTGGTTAAGGTTTGCCCTGGATATATGTTGGCGGAGGGTATGTCAATTGAGTCCAGAAGTGTGGAAAAGAGATGGGCGAGTGTACGTACGTTAGAGAAAAGGGAATACGAAGATAATCGAGTTTTCGAGAGGATGAGGGGTGAGAGGCCGCCATCGGTAGTTACGACTCCCTTGGACGGTTGCAGAAATTGCGTTACTCAACGGGGGGATGAAATGGGGTAGTAAAAAAAAATATTGCTGATAAATCAATTCACGGGGTTTTTACGAGTTCTTCTACTGTTTTATTTTCTTTCTTTTTTCCATTTTTAATTGGGTTGATGGAAATGAAGGAAATTGTTCGTTATGGACAGGTTTTTTTTTTTTTTCAGTGCTGTAAATTCATCGGCAAGATTCGTTTGAATATGGGGTGGAGTAATTTTTGTGGTATTTTGGCAAAATGGTGGATTTTCTTTTTTCTCACTTTATCCCACTACCGCGAATATCTACCGAGATAACACGTGAAAATTAAACTAGATCACGTGAATTTATTTGAACTAGTCGATCGATTCTCAAAATAACCGGAATTATTCATCAATGTGGGAGTGAATAATGTTTTCCCATGAACAGATGGCTCTCCACTATTTTTTTAAAACCCAAGGTGAAAGAGAACCATTAATTGACGGTGTGTTTGCACGGGAGTGCAGATTAAAGGAGTTGCAAGGGAAAAAAAAATAACGAAACGTTTATGTAAAATAGATGGGGTGCTTTTGCCTTTGAGACCCTGGGTAAAGCCCCGAGAAGTTGCACCAGAGACTGAGGTGCACCTTTTGCTCAACGACAATGTTATTTAGACACCGTTAATCGAAATACCTGCGGCCCTTTGTGTCAACGACAGTGTCGTAAACTCATTCATTTTATTATTCTCTTTTCCCTAACTAAACAAAAAAAAAAAAATCTCTTGTCCGCTATTTTTTGTTTAACTCTTGCGTCAAGTGGACTAATTGCCGGGACTTGAAAAAATTCTCTTTGTCCGGAGTTTTTTTTTCAGGTAAAAAAAAAACGAGAAATTAACAAAGGGCGAATTTAGGGGAAAATCGGGGGTTATTTTTTTTTTCAGGATAAATTCGCGATTTTATTTTATTTCTTCAACCTGCGGTTATTTTCGTCAACTTCGACACGGTCTGGGGCGAGTCGTATCGATAATTAAAGTGTACCAATTGCGATTAAATCATTTGACACACGCGAGGTGATGTTTTTTTTTATTTTTTTTTTTTTTCGCTATCAAGGGTTCTTCGTCGGGTAATTACGGAGCGGAATGAATGGGTCTGAGGGTGAAAGAGGGAAAAAAGGGGAGACGAGATAAAGAGCTTGACATCTGGGTTATTGACCGATCCTGCAAACAATGAAATTTTTCAACTTGAATATTTGAAGGGACAAATTAATCTCTCTGGCTTTCTCGTGTTTTCAGTGTTTCATTGTGTGAATTGTTATTTGCGAAATAAAATAATAATTTTAATAATGGGGAGCCTCAACCGTACTTGCCGCCCCTTCAGAAATTTCAAGAGCCCTCCATTTTATTTTTATTCTATTAGATTGTTGTCGAATGTAAATTATCGTGTTGATTAATTAATCCATTAAATTACACTTGAACAATCCATTGTTGTGTGTAAAATGATAAAAACCGGAATTAAAAAAAAAAAAAAACATTGGCTTCACATAAATTTTTCACATTTTTCCAAATTTTCTGCTCCCGAGAACTCCCGAGGTATCCGATAAAATAGAAAATGATGAAAAATGGAGTGGGAATTGGGGAGGAAAAAATTCTCGGGTACCGAGAATATCAATAAAAATTCATTGAAAAAATGTCGGTCATCCGTGGGATCGAACGTGACAACGTCCGCATGAATATAATATGGTGATACAGATATTCAATAATAATGTGACGTTAAAAAAAGGTAATAATTAAAAAAAAAAATTGCAACGAGAGAAAAAATAAAAATAAAAAACCAATGGCGTGTACAAAACTAATCATGTAAATTTGTCTGGTCATAATTTCCATATCAATTCACATTATTTACTTGATTGTGTCTGCCGAATGTTAAACGGGTGAATGAGATAAATAAAAAGCCAGCCTCTATCTAAACACATACGGTGAGTGGTAATAGAGAAAGATATAATGAAAGCGTATAAAATGTAAATGTATGTTCTCATCAATTCCGTTCAAATTAATAAACAATAATAATAGAAATTAATAACCCGTTATTCACCTAAACGTAAGCGTGCGTCTACTATTTACATACAATAATTCACTTTATTACTTCCTTGGATGGAATATTTTTTTTCAATATATTTTTCTTGTGTTTTGTGGTGTGTCAGTGTCACTTATGCGTATTAATTGTCTCGATCAAAAACAATTAGAGTTGACGATGCAATAATTTATCTCATGCTCTTTATTCCAATTGCAAATATGTGGAGAATCTATTATTTTTCATGACTTTTACTTTCTGATTCAGGTGCCTTGAAATTTCTTGAGTTATTAAGTTTTTAGGACGACAGAGTCGGGTAGAGCTTGCAAATATATTATTATATTCGTAAATAAAATGGAATAAATTGTTTTATTTTTTTTAATATTTTCAGAGAATTTAATGTCGTCATTTTGACAGCAGCTCGAGTCTTCTGATTGCGATTCTGTGGCTGATTTAGTGAAACTCTGAGAAATATTTGTTTCATTTGATCGATTTGTTTTTATTTTTTAATTGTAGGAATCAATGCGAGACAAAAATCAACTAGAATAATTAATGAAGATGCGGAAGGCTTCAGTTCTAGCTAAAATGCAACAGCTCGTTCTAATAAAAACTACGGAATTGGGGAAAACACAGTTTGTTATTCTTTCATTTGTCATAAGAAAATAAAATCGCCGATTATTTTTTTTGGAATTCAAAACGCGGAGCTGATACTGGTGCAATAATTAATTGTTACAAGGGTCATTCACGTGGATAACATCTTTAAAAAAAATGAGAAAAAACAACTAAAAAAATTGACAATTGAAAAATAAAAAATGTTATCACCTCGGAATTTCCAGTAAATTAAAGATCTCTATATCTGACTCATCAATAATTATTGAAAACATTAAAAAATATATGAAAAAAAAAACCACAGAAAAAGAATAACTCCAAAGTTGGTGTCACGTTTTAAAAAAGTGTATAAACTCTCTGAATGGTAAAAAAAAAATTTGCATCACGTTTTCTCTTTCAAAAAACTTCCAAAATGCTGCACTTCATATTAGGGATGCGACATTCCATTTACATTGACGAAGCCTTTCGAGAGTAATATCAGCCTCTTAAGTTTTTGTTCAAAAAAACATTGAAGAAAAAAAAAGGAAAAATAAAATATTTAGATTTTCTCATGAATTTTTGATTTACGGCTAAAGCACAGTGCTTTTACAAAATTTAAGACACTACCCGTCAAGTCTAGCTTGGCGTATCAAATAAATATATAATATAACGACATGGGTGTTTAGTATATTGTGTACGTGTGGTGTTGTTTAATTGTGTGATGTAACATTTGCAGAAGCAATATGGTGACTGAGAAATGATTAAAATGACGAGATGAGGGAGAAAAATCGGTTGTCACTGTGATGTTTACCAACAAATTAATCTACTACATGAAGACAAAAACAACAAGTGTGTACTATCAAAAGTGTAAGTCTCAGACGATAAAACTCTACCGAAAGTCATCAGCTCTACCGACAGATTAAATCGACAAGAAATTAAGAATTGCAATAACAATCAACACTCGATATTTCATGTCCACTCAATGTTTTCGAGTAAATATAACAAGTAAATGCGATCTACCGGTAGATAATTCATAAATGCGTCAATCGGTGGAGTTGTTGTTGAATAGAGAACTCACAATATTGATTGTTTTGTCTGCTAATGGGTAGAGTTGGCTGATTCATCTTAATCTCTTACCAATTTTTCATTAAAATGATTTTCCTGCCTCATTTCTCTTAAAAATCTATCCTTACATCTACAAAAACATGAAAGCGCTGGCAACAATCTTCCATATCGACATCTAGAGTACAAACATCATTTGTATTCCCCCCGGCCTCGGGTAGACGGTGAATTGCAATGAGAGTACGAATAAATATTCCATTTCTCTCTACTTTTTCTTGAAAACTCTACCACTCCATCTACCATCGATCTGCATCTCGTGCTAAACCTCAAGAAAAATCGCGAAGATTCCACAATCGAGATCAGTCGAAATGATCGGCAATTATTCCCAACAATTCACCACGCGATAAAACAATGGAGAATTGCAAAAAGGAGGTCGATGTGAAATCAAGAGGGTGAAAGAAAAAGGGGGATAAAAACGGAAAAGAAGTGTGGAAAATACCAGTCATGAAGATATCGATCAGCTGCATAAGTGCGAATATTTGGATTATGGAGCTTAATTAATCCCATATCGAGACTGTGAGGGTCATCCGGAAACTGAAAATGGCCCGCTACCACCCTCCACCCCCTCTCACACAGCTGGTACTAAACTCTACCCCCCGGCCAAAAATCCACTGCCTCGTGAAAACGCCTCTGTCCTTCCTCAGTGCATTCTATCTCCACCCACCCTCAAACCCCTCGACTCCATGGCCTAAAGCCTTCCACCCGGAGACGTGATTGGTAGTTACGATGGCGGATGTGACACGCGAGGTGAACTTCCGGCATGAAACGCCCGGTGAGTTGAGCGAGGCTCGTACGTTGTTGGACATGGATTCAACCGATCACGAGGTCGAATTCGAATGAATGATATTGAGATTTTTTTTTATCGAGTGGGGGGGGAGAAGGTTGAGTTACGACTCTACACGGATTTACGGATACCTTGATGGCGAAGCATCTCTTAGTTAATTTTTATTACTGCGGAATAAAGTGAATTAATGATATTGAGAAAAAAAAAAATTGATTTCCTCATTATCTCGAAAACTACCGCTTCAAATAAGACCATTTTTTTTTTAACTAACCGTAAATTTTTCGGTCTATCAACTCCCGTAATTCCGTTATTTCTCCCTGAATGGCATTATCCAGAATAATTGCCAATTAATTTGACAATGTAATATTGTGAATTGAAAAATATGTCTACGTATTTTGTTTGGTCGAGGGGTCAATTTGTATCGAACGCTGATCGATTCTAATTATAAAATCGGTCACAGGCGATTTAATTAACAACAAACACGATGAGTGGGGGGTGAATTTGAGAGTCACAGGTGGGGTAATGGCGACAGTGCTGAATATGTAAGCTCACCCGGATGCCGCACGTCACCGAGATGTATTACTGCGGATCTTATCCAAATATACCCCACCAACTTACAACCGCCCCCTAGCATTTTCACCCCCCGAGGCCTGTCATCCATTATTGAGAGACATTAGCATTTCAAACACGACATTTTTTTTATTTCATGTCGTCAGTAATTCCATGACTCTTTCTTTTAACAATCTCTCTTTCGTCATATCATTGTTTTACCGAGAGAGTGTTGCCAACGCGCTGAAAATAATCTTTAGGTAACAACTGAACAGTGGTATCACAGGATAACCCTCGAAAGATAGAACATTTCCGAGAATTCTTTTTAGATCCCCTGAGACAGTCTTTCATCCTCTGGTGAGAATGACGGCGGGGGAAAAAAATCCCTGAAATAGTGGATAAAAAGGGGAAAAAAAGTTTTAACGACGTGGCCAGTAACTTCTGGCCCGAGGGCGATCCTGCGAAACAATTACGTCTGCCCCAGTATCTCGTCCTCTCAATGTATCAAGGACCCCAGGATGTCGCTCCTAGAAAAGTCCCCCAAAGTTTGCCAATAAAGAACTTATTCGTTAAATAAATGCAACAAGATCGCTAACAAGTTTCATTCGCTCTCTAATTATTTTTAATTAATTCCAGGACCTCTTTTTCTCTTTTTCTTCAATTTTCCTCATCGAGATGAGGAGGAAAAACCCATTAATAACCCGAGAAATTTTGCTGTGAAAGTTTGAAGGGATAAATTCGCTCGTCAAATGAATTTTCGTTCAATTAAATTCAGGGGTTAGTTTTTTTTTCAATTGGAGGGGGTAAAAGTCTTTGAGGTGAATTCACTGGGGGTTAAGTGCAAGACTCAACAGTTACCTCTGGACTCACTGAGTTTTCTATTTATTTTTCCTTCGCCTTTTTATTTAAACTTTATTCTTGCACTCTTCAAGTAACTTGGACTTGCAGAGATACGATCAAGTTTTATTTTTGTCTAGTACCGAGAAAAGGGGGTGAAAGAACATGAAGGGAGACGTTTCGGACTTGGCAAATCGGGAAAAGTGGATAACTGAACGATTCTGATAGAATCTAGTGGTCAATCGACATCCTGGGAGGAGATATTGGAGCAGATTATCATTTTTTTTTTTCAGAGGTCAATCGATTTTGCTGAGAATATTGCTTACCTTGCTGCCACGCTCATTAAAAATAATCTCGACATCCAGTATTGGACCGTATTGCTGCAAAAAAAAAAATAGGGATTCACTTGCTGCACAGATTTTTGCGCAAACTAATCCTTCAGTCACCGACAGAAGAATTCGCTTGTATTAAATACATATTCGGTGGATTTAACTACAATTATTGTTGATTGAATAAAGTATAATTTCTTAGACAGTGAAAAAATTACTGGTTGTAATTAATTGCAATTGCAAAATAAAAAATTGACTTATAGTGGGATATTTTTGTGATACTTACACCAAACATTGCTCTTAGATCAGGATCTCTGAACCTGAATGGTATATTACTGACGTGAAGTCGTTTGGGTTGCCCTTTGAGATCAGTACCCTGTGTGACAGTGGAAGGTGTCGTTGTACCCGATGTTACTGGCACCATATTGTTGCCCTCAACACCAGTGTCTTGACTCGTTTCATTGCCTCCAGATGATGCTGGTGCTGTCTGTTGACCACTGCTGTTAGCTGCTGCTGCTGCTGCTGCTGCCACTGCTGCCTGAAATACCTCCGACTGGAACACAAATCAAACGAAATTGTTCAAATAAATTCTTCAAGTCCACGAAAATCCCCCCAGAGCCTATTTGTTACACAACCCTCTCAACGTAAATAGTTTTGAAGATTTTGTAATATAAAAAGGAGAAAGGAAATCGATCTCGAAATATCTCAAAATATCTCGAATGACTTTAAGGGCAATTATAAATATAATGTAATAATATAAAAGGTAATATAAGGGTAAGTAAATGGATTTGGCGTGCGGGTGGGGGGCGAGAATATTTAGAAAACAAAAAAATCGTCAGATATTTAGAAAATCGTGAAAATTTGAGAATTGTTGCGAAAACGGATGGAGGCTGCAAATTATTGGATCATTTTTCATGATTTAATTTTCAATCTTTGATTGTGATTTAATTGATGATTTACTTCCTTTCCTTTTATAAAGAAGGGAAAGAAAATCGATCTCGAAATATCTCGAATGACCGCAAGGATAAGACCCCTAGGAGTTTTAGACTTCAGTGATTTTTCCAGGAATCTAGAGACTAAAAATTTAAATTCATTCTTTTTGCGGAACGAACAACAATAATATTAGAATTGATTAAATCTCCGATGACTTTGAATTCATGAATAAAATGAAACATAAAAATAAATTAATAAAAAATTTCCAATCCGAGAAACGGAAAACTCATGAATAAATCAATGAGAAAAAAAATCTTGAGTAAAAAGTTGAGCTACCGTTAATCCCAAGTCGCAAATAGTGAGAAACTTGGTGAAATCTTCTCTCACTCCAGCAATAATTATTTTCCCCACCAAAAAATCCACATTCCCAATGATTAACCGAGTAATTAAATTATCTCCCCCTCCTGTTTCTATTTCTTCTCTCTCTCACTGGTGTGAATTCACGATTCCACGCGGAATAATTTCCTTCATCCCCTAATTGCCGAGTTAAAATACGTTTGAGTGTGGGCAAGAGGGTGAAGTCGGTTCGGGAGGGGTAGTTTGTTGAAACTTTGTGAAATATTCCACGGTTGGTTGAACTTTTCCACGAATTTTGGTCTAATAATTCCAACCGAGCATTTGCTACTCTACATTTTTTTCTTCTCAGTTTAACATAACTGAAGTTAACTTTTTACTTCTCACAAGGAAGCCGTTTTTCCCCCCAGACTCCAACTTTGAACCTCAAATTTTTCCACTTTAATCTTGGGCATTTGTTCCCTCTGAACCAAAAAAAGGGAAAAAATAAATTAAATAACGAGGCAAAAGAACAAAAAACAAGGGTGACGAAGGGTGGAGAGATTGATTCACCTTTTTCCTCCGGTGTAGAAATTTTTTACTTTTGTCCCAATTAGTTATTCGTGATTTGCACGAGTTTCCCCGGATGTATTAGGATGAAAAAGAAATAAAATGTAACGGGACGGAGACAGGGAGATTGAGTGCACCAGGAGTTGAATACGTAAAGCGAAATGTTTTCCATGGGGATTGCCAAACGTAAAAATGGCAATGTATTTGTGCTAAGCTTCTTCGTTGTTTCTAGGATACTTTGTACCGGTGGGGAATATTCAGCTCGCGTATACCAATGACTGGCACTTAGGGGTGATCGGAAAACGAGACAGATGCGTTTGAATATCAAATGGGGGATTGTACTATTTTTTATTTTACTCTTGCATTTTATCCCAGTGCATTCCGATTTTCGTATGTACACCGTGTATCAGAGTAGTTGGACGTTAAAAAATCATGTGTAAAAGTCAAAGTAAAAAGTCAAAGTAAAAAGTTAAAGTCAAGCATTAGTCCTCCAGGAAAAAGAATATAAATAAATAATCGAGAATGACTTAATGAAAAAGAGATAGAGTCAATTCGAATGAAATTGAATATCTTCATTCATCGTCTGCAATCACTAATTCCTCAACACAAATATTCAGTCTCTCTCTGTTTCTTTCTTATCGAATACTCTCAAAACACCTTGCATAATCTCCAATTCCATCTCCGGTTCAAGTACAACCACAATCAATAATACAGGAAACTAAATAAACGAATAAAGTGAATTAGAAGTCGAAAAAGGAAATACCTCAACGAAAGCCCCTCTTCTAGCGCAAATAGAATACGTAGAGTTCCTTACGCACATGACGACGACAAAATAGATAAATAACAAGTACTGTAATAACAATAACCAATTTTGCCACAGATGTATTGCGCCCGAGTTATTATACGACTCAAAATGAAGAAGATGCGAAATAATTTCGTTTTTTGGTAAATTTTCAGAGAATTTAATTACAATCAATTATAATATATTAATTATTAATTTAAGCAAATAATTTTTTCCAGAATATTTTTCCCCGAGTGAATGAATCCGGACAGGCATTTTTGGAGTTCAATTCAGAAAAATTTCCGGTAAATCAATTGAAATTGAATCCATGATTTTAAGCTGAGCAAACGCAGGGGTTCATTAGCGAAGACAGAAAAAAATCCCACGAAATGTTACCGAGGGTTAAAAGACTTGATTGAACCCTCAAATATTTATCCCGGGGTTTCCCTCAAACGTGCGCCATTTGTACGTTTCTCTATTTACTTTATATAACGATTTTTTTTTTACTTCTGCTGTATCCTTTTTTCACGTGTTCTGGTCGTCTCAGGAACGGACAACAACACGCCGAGTGTTTCTACGGGGTTACGTGAACGGAATGAGGATCGTGAAAATGCACCCTGGAGGCTACGTGTGTTTTCACCCCCTTTTCACCCCTCGACAGTACTGTTTTAACGTGAAAAGAGAGAATGGCTTCTTCCTTTTATCGTTTCTACCTTTTTTACCCCTCATGAAATTCCTCTTTTGCTCCATTTTCAGGGGTTGAAAGGAGCATTCTTGGAGGTTGGCAATGATGAGTTTAATGGAATAAATGAGTGGAGCACTTTGAGAGAAATTATTCTAATTTTTATGGTTTTTCGATCCTTTCCTCACTTTTTCCCCAAAAGGTGGATTAAAAACGTTTTTGCATAGATCAAAAAACTTACGACGATATTATGAAATTAATATATTAATGTTAAGATAAGATTGTGGTTTTTTTAAATCAATTTGTGTTTTGTCAATTGAAAGATCTCAGGGAAACGCGTGAATTAATGAATTGCCTTTAGAAAATGAAAATAAAGTTGTTTAAATAATCAATTATCAAGAGAATTTATAATTTATCCGTGTTCTTCTCGTGGGAGAGTCTGAGGGTGCATTTGCCGGTGGTATCTTAACCATTCCGTTGAATTAAACATTTTGCTTTTACTCGGGGCAATGCCAATCCGAATGAAAATCCACCTTTCCGACTTATATACGTGTATATACAAATGCAGTATGGTAATTCGTCGGGTTTTGGATGCACGCCTGTGCTAAATAAATTTTGCACCTGAAGGGAGAGAGAGGGATGAATAAAAAAAAATGAGAGAAAATGGAAAATATATAGAGGCGCATAAAACCGAGGGTAGTTATGGAAAATAAGGGAAAAAGCCTAGAGTGAGTTCAGAATTAGGGCGTGGCAGTGAGATCGGTTCGATTATCGAAGGGACGTGAAGTTACTCGACTTGAATCACTACTTTTTTTCTATTCCTCAAACTTGATTGAACTCAAAGACAACTTGATTTCACATTCAAGTTTTGAATAAAGTCGAGAGACTCCACCTAATACGATTTAACAAGCATCTCTTCATCATCTCTTCATGCTGATATTAAAATGATAATCAACTCACGATAGCCTGTTGGTCAACGCCATTGGGTGGTGGTGGTGGACTGAAACTCGTGGCATTGGGTGCTCCAGGTGCAGTCGGATGCTGGGCACCCTGTGTCGATTGTACCTGTGGTACCCCAGGTGTTTGTTGCTGCTGTGCCCCAGTGGATTCCTCCTTGGGTGGAACCGGTGGTGGTGGTTTAACATCACCAGTTGATCCAGCTGTACCCACTACCCCAGTTACACCATTAACAGGGGGTGGAAATACACCCCCACCGTAAGGCGCAGCCATACCTGTCTGCACCACGTGCTGAAACAAAAATTATCAAAATATATTTCATGAATTTTAACCGTGGTCAATTGAACGATCAAGGCTACGACTATTTCAACAGTTTAATTCCACCGAAAACATTAATTCTCCCCTGAAATAGTTTGATTACCCCCCCTCTCTCTTTCCCCACTTATTCTCCCCCCCCCCCCTCCCGAAGTTATTAAGTGTGTAAATAGAGCAATTGAATACAAATTGATGTGAACAGTCGGCCATTTTGGGTATATCGAGAAGGAGTGGACTGGAATATTTAAAGGCATTCACAGCCACCGGAAGCATATCTCGAGGCTTTGGATGGGGAAGGGCCAGTCGATAATTATCCCAGGCCATTATCCACTCGGCGTTTCGCACCGGTGAGAATTGAAAGCGAGAGGGTGGCAATGGGAGGGTAGAATGCAAACACGAGCCGAGAGGGTCCGTGACTGTTTTACCCCCGCGTGTCGTACTCTTATCACCAACTACAACGATTTAGAAAGTTACCACTGAGAGAGAGGACATTCGTGGTGGTAGATTAGAGAAACTCCAAACAAGGGTTATTCGTTATTACAGCGGACGTTACCTTTCTCCATATCTTCGGGACATTTATTTGGAAGTTATTTTGAAACTTGACTTGAAAAATTTTTAGGCGAGATAGGGGAGAGGCCGTACGATAAGTCGCGATAAGTTGTGCAGATTTTTTCTCGATGCAAAAATGATTTTTCGAGGGAAATTGATCAGAAATGAAGGAAAAGATGGTGGTGACGTTAGAATGCACTTCGGGGGGTGAAAAATCATTTTGGAAGTTTAAAAATCACAGCCAGTTGACGCATTTCATGGTATAAATAGAAAAAAAGAATCTCCCAACCTCGCACGCTCTTGCAATGCTGCAGGGTTAATTTCGTAAGTTTCGATTTTCTTATCTCTCCTGCATTGAATTATTTACATACTCTTATTTTATCTCCATTTAACTCCCTCGTTTCGCATTCTAACAGCACAAAAATACTCGAATCAGCCCCCCAGTGAGACGAGTGGAATGGCGTAGGGCCAAAAATTCCAAACTCGAGAAGGGAAGAAAAAAAAAATGAGAATTTTAAGATTGGGAATTGGCACAAGTCTGACGAGTGGCGAACCTCAAATATTCAACGATTCTCCACAAAAATTTGAATGATTTATCTGGAAATGTTAAATAAAACATCAGACAAAAAAAATATATAAACTTGTAATAATTAATTTTCGATATGAAATCGAAACTATTAAATGGTGTCAGCAATTTCTCATCTCACTCCACAGCAATTGTTAATTAATTCCGTGATAATCAGACATAAATGTCGAGCGGAAGTCGTACGTCAACACCCTAATGGAATTACCATTAACATCGGTATCCAAAGCGTGCAGTTCCTCACTTTATTAATACTAAAAGTAAAGAATTCAATCTCAATTTTGTTACGTAAAAAGTGAGAAGAAGAAAAAGAGTTGAAGCACTCGTCGATGTGAGAAAAGGTCTTTCAGTCACGTTTCCCCTCGAGACAAAATTTTTTTTTTGAGTTATCAGTAATGAAAGGAGAGAATTCCAGAGTCCACGAGAGCCCTCGGAGTGTCACAAGACCTCACACCAGCCCCTCGAGAGGTCTTCGGTACAAATTAAACAGTGAAATTTCCTTCTACCGAGATGAGTGCAGCATAAAATTCGTACTTCATTAGGTGAGCAACTGCTGGGTGTATAATTCTGTCATTAGTATCCGCTGTATAAAATTAATTTATTCAGGGAATAATTTAATGATCGTGAGTATGACCTGTTATTTGATTAAACGATAATTTTCATCCTCTTGAGTAATGAAAATGAAAACAGAAAATAGATCAAACGTAATCTGATTAAAAATAATCGTTTTATTATAGTCTCGTCAGGCAAAAATTGAAAATTTTTTTCTGAAGTCAATCTACCAATTTCCGGTAGTTTTTATAATCCCCAAAATGGGGTTTAGAGCAGGAAACGTAAAACCCGGCATTGGGTAGACATTCCGTCGCACTGAATTCATTCTTCACCCGCTGTTTAAACCCAAAAGACACGAAAATAAAAGGAGATAACTCTCGTTGAATGATTATTCAGGACACAGACACGATGGTTGAAATAAAAGTAGAGTGGGGGGTACACAGAGCGTATCAAAATGGAAAGGCATATTATTCCATTGTCGCTCCACCTCGTACATGGAGTGTGCTCTACCATGCTTGTCACTGACATGTTCCGTTGATATGCCACTGGATGGGATTTTTTTTTCATTTTTTTTTTTGTATTCCAGAGAAGGGCTGAGTAGGGCTGTAAGTTATGCAGAGTGAATAATTGATTGGAAGTACCGGACATTTGCAATCGAAGAAAAAGGGAATAAATTGTACGGAAAAAAAAATTGGCCAATGGCGTCTTCGGAAATCGATGGTCGCGGTGAGATTTGGAAAAAGAATAAATTGGGATTTAGGGGGAATTGCAGTCCACTCTTTTTTTCACCAGTCGTTCATTCTTTTTTTTTTCTTTTTCAAGGTAGAGTTTTTTATTTCGCTCTCGAGTACTCGAATAGAGATGCTGGGGGATTAAAGGAGCGTTAATTCAGTCGTCTGCAAAAGGTTGTACGAGTGCATTCGAGACTCTCACGTGAACGTTAATGATCTTGCGGGTTGCAAAGCTCATCGCGAGAGTTTAAACATTTTGTGCGATAAAAAAATCATCAAAGTCCTTCGCGAAAATGCAACGAATGATTAAAAATAATTAAAAATAATCATCTAATAATTTTTTTAATTATTACAATTTCCACGAGAAAAACTTCCCCTCTATCTAAAACAAGCAACTATTAATTGATAATCATGCTGCACAATGAATCATCCCCAAATTCAATAATTACGACATCAATTTTCCTCCCGAATTAATTCAATAAAACTTGTGTACCCGAGACACGCCATTCGTATAATTTGAGGAGCTGAAGTGAGAGTTGAAGGTGTGGAATGAGGGGGTGGCTTCGCCCCCCTCTGCCCTTTTGAATCGCGGATGAAGGGACCACGGGGGAGGGGGAGGGGGGGGGGGGAAATTCTCACGAGTGCGTCCCCCGAAATTGCCAGAGGATGGGAATTCTAGAGGCAGGCGGGAAATCAAATTAACGGCGTCTACGTCCCGTTGGGTTAAACCGGCGAACTGCTGAAGTAAACCCCCTCCATCCCCCTTTAACTCCCCTCAACCAATCTGCCACCCACTACTTTTCCTCTTCTGTCGTTCGTCTTCGTCGTCTCTCGTCGCTTCTAGTTGCCTCTAGCTAAATACCCTAATTCATATTAATGGATGGCCCCCGACACCCATGCAAGTCTCATTCGTTTTAGGTGGGAGAGGAGGTAGGAGGGGGTAAGCGTGAGAACGAGAGAGGAAGGGCTGAAGGGTGGAAGAGGATTGGGACTGCTTTCAATCTCTCCTCAACGAGTTGAGATCTACGGTAGAGACATTGTTGAACTAATTAAAGAGCTCCATCGACAGGATTCCCAGTTAACGGGGAATTCCCTTTTGAGGGACTAGGGGGTGAAGGTGAGGGGATAATTGTTAATCAATATGGATTTGGATGATTTTCATGTTTGGGAGAAGGGAATTGCAGTTGGTAATTGAAATCTACAGAGGACCGATAAGATTAGTGGTTATGAGGTTTGAGAATTTGAATGTTCGCGGGGTTTAGTGGAATGGCGGGTGTTTCACGAAATGGCGGTGGTTAAGGGCAGAGTGGAATTTGAAAAAATTGACGTCTCTTTAAAGATCTTTGTTTTGCCTTTGAGATGAGGAGATTTAGTTAAAACTGCATAATATCGATTCTAGTGATTTTACGATATCTGAATTAGTTTAATTGCCTTGAATAACCGTAATGGAGTATGAAGTGGGCAATTATCGAATATTTCAAGCATGAAACGAGCGTCCCAACGATTACAATTAGACTCGTGTCATCCAATCTCAGTGCCTGCTCCTTCAGGAGAGTGTAAATCCACGTTGAATGTAAATACGCGGGTGATTAGTACCGAGTTGGACATTGTTCTATTCTGCACCCGAGATTTACAATGGGGTAGCGCAATGGATGGAAGTTGAAGGGTTGTGGGAGTGTTGGGAGGGGTAGAAATTGAGGCCATTGTTCTATCGAAAGTTACAGAGAGGGAGAGCATGTACGCTGGGGGGTTATCTCTTCTCGCGTGGATCTTCTAGCGTCTACTATAGGGGTCTCTGGGGGTGTTTAGACAGCCCCAGCCATATGTACACAAGCCTCTCTTTAACGAGAGTCGATTCAGACTCGACGGAAAAAAACTGTAGGTTGAAAAGAGAAAAAAAAAAATTGAATTACCGACTCGACCCCATTCGATGGTCCAATATTGATTCCCTTTAAACCGTGGGGTAAAATTGTCTAATTTCCACGAAACTTTTAATCCATTCTCAAATTTATGATGTTGAATAATAAATTTAAGACTCTCGGTTATATTAATTAATTATCAATCCTCGAGTGCGCTCTTGTTGCCAATGCATTCTAGCCCCAGGAATCGCGTGAGTCACGATACAAACGAAAAAAAATAAACCAACAAATACGATAGAGAAGAAAAAAAAAGTAATAAAATACACACAAATGTGCAACGAAGTATATGTTAACTGGTTTCCGTGTGCACAGAGCTTTACAGTTACGGTTTTTTCTTCTACCCTTTTATATCACTGTGTGAAACCACCCGCGTCGCTGCAGCAACGAGCCTATCTGTGTACCAGTCTCGTAAGTGGTACAAGAGCGAAAAATTCAACGGCAAATCGACCACGCCACACTGTAAAATCCCATCCTTGAATGTGTAAAAAATGATGGGTGAAAAAAAAAAAAAGAATTATTAAATGGTCGCGGGGTTTAATGCATCTGCATTTTTACTACGTTTCGCCCTTTTAACTCTAATTGCTTAATCCATTTCGACCATTACTCTATTAACCTGATTGAGTCATTAAACAAATTGACATTTTGCTGTTAATGTGAAAGACTTTGTACCCCGAATTTACATTAATTTAAAAAATAATGAGTTAACAGTTTTTCATGATAAATTGATTTTTAAATGTCTCGGAAATACGGGGAAAAATTTCAAATTCCACTCAGCCGATTCCCGGTAATCTCCGATGGACTAATTAAAATTAACAAATCCTATAATGCAATCGATACGTATCTTTATCTCGTCCACACTTTTTCACAATAGCCCCTGAGGATAAAGGGGTTGGACGTAGCCTTTTAGCTCTATTAAATATTCACGGATTCCCGGGGCTCTCGATTCGCAGAATGAAAATCCATCCAAGTTTTCTCATTATCCCCGGATGAAAAGGAGGCGAAAAGAATAATAAAAAAAAAAGAAATTGTGCGGCGTAAAGGGGGTAAGGGGGCCGTCTTGAATCTCTTGGCACGTCTTTCCGTACATACGCCATCTCACCCCCATCCCTTAGTTTACCCTCGCGGTTGAATTACTTTTCCCGATCATCTCCCTTTTTTCCTTTTTCCCTTTTTCCTCTTCATTCACCTCAATTTGGAAAAAGGGAAAAGAGAAGAAAACGAATACCTAACCCTCAAAAAAGTTTCGCAATCGCACAAAGGTAGGAAAAAAGTTTTTGAAGGGAGAATCTAATTTTGAATAATTCCAAAAGATCATAAGTTTCGAGTACATGGGATAGTGAGTGGATTTATTTGTGGCGGAGACTCACGGACAATACGGCACACATCCCCACGGGGATGTCCCACCCCTTCCTATTTATTCAAAAGCAAAACGCGTCTGTGGCAGTGGTGAAACGAGTAGACAGAGAAAACGAGATAGAACTTGGCGGGGAATACACATGCCCGCGTTTAATGGTAAAGTGGAAATACAGTGAGGGGTTGTGCCTCATAATGCGTTGCTAACCCCCTATCCCCACCCCCTTAAACCCCCCTCATCCATTTTCCGCATCCCTTTGTTCCAACCGCGAGAGCAGAAGGGGGATGACTCATCGGGGATTGGTGGTTTGGACCGGAATGTAACAGTCGGACGCTTGGTTGCGCTCTAATTGCACCAGAAACATCATAAGGACGTTGAAAATGTTGTTAAAAATTGCAAAGCCTTGGCTCACCATCACTGGGGACGTGTTAACTATTTTCTTCACGAGATTGTCCGCGTGTGCTCCGCATGCGCATTCATTCGAAATGTTTGAGATTTAGCCGCAATGTCGTGGTGACTGCTCGATTTTTTCATTCGAGATATTTCGAGATATTTCGAGATATTTCGAGATATTTCTAGATCGATTTCCTTTCTGCTTTTTATATACAGGGAAGATGGGGGCAAAATGGACACCGTAAATTTTTTTTCATTTTCCAGATTTTTCAATTTTTTCATTTGCATTATTTTTCTTTGTTTGAATCATGAAAAAAAAACAGAATTAAATGTTTATGTGAATAATGGTACTATATAGGACACAGATGTGGGTATATAGATCGTGCTTGAATAAATGAAAATTGAGCCGCCACAGTTTCAATTTTTCAATTAGAAAATATATGCAGAATTACCAAATGTAATGAATATTTAAAATCTAATGAATATTCAAAAGAATTTGGAGGGTGTCTGTTTTGCTCCCAGCTGTCCTACAAAATATATATTTCCATCGACAGAGTTTGTCCCTTATGGTTATATTCGGAGCAATTTGAAAATGCTTAAGCATATTTTCTCGGGAAAAAATTGGTTTTGTTCTTACGGTGTCAAAGATTCCTTGAATGCTTGAAATTTCGGAATTTTCAAAATTTTTCCGCTCCCCATCCACTGAGTAAAATTTGTTTAATAATTTGGGATCTTCCTTGGTTCCCGCGATGATTATCAAATTTTCACGATTTTCTGGAGTGTTGAATTTTTTTAATTTTTTTTTTCTGAGTTTTCCAAATTTGGCCGCCACCGCCCCCAGGCAAAATTTAGTCAATAATTTGAAATCTCCCTTGGTTCCCGCGATAATTATCAAATTTTCACGACTTTCTGAAATTTCAACTTTTTATGAATCTTCAAAATTTGGCCGCACCTACCCCCCAGGCTCAATTTGTTCAATAATTTAAAATTTTTCACAATTTTCTGAAATTTTAACTTTTTTTGATTTTTTTTGAATTTTCAAAATTTAGCCGCCCCTGCCCCCAGGCAAAATTCGTTCAATAATTTGGAATCTTCCTTGATTCCCGCGATGATTATAGAATTTTCACGATTTTCTGAACTTTTGACATTTTTTGAATTTTGAAAATTTGGCCGCCCCCAACCCCCAAGTAGCATTTCTTCAATAATTTGGAATCTCCCTTGATTCCCGCGATGATTATCAAACTCACGATTTTCTGAAATTTCAACATTTTTTGAATTTTCAAAATATGGCCGCCGCCGACCCCCAGGCAAAATTTGTTCAATAATTTCCCTCCCTTGGCTTCCGCAATGATTCCTAAATTTTCGCAGGTCTTTGTACAGTAAAGAGGAAACAGTAAACTCTCCACTCATGTAATTAAACAATTATAACTGTTACTACGGGCGACACCCTCCGTATAAACGACACCACCTCAATACCTCTTTTTCACGAATCCAAAGCCGACGGTTTCCTAACTTTGAAATGAAACTAAAAATGTCCGATGCGCAGGATAATTTGTTCGGTTAATGTCTATAGAATGTCCAGTGTCAACGTCATTGGGATGGTCAGTAGCCAATTTGTAGCCAAGTATTTAGTTGTTTAGGGGACTGGTTTTGGTGCCGCGGTTAGTATACAATGGCGGACTAGCTGTGGCCGAAGGGATCTTGCCATCAGGAATGATTTTGGCCCATTGCCCATACACCCAAACAACAAAGGCAACTCTCGAGAGCTACTAACCGAACCACTAAATACCGTCTCTCCCTGCATCTGGAGTCATGAAAAACATTCTCAACAATTCGAATGAGAGAGAGAGAGAGAGAGAGTATAAAAACATAACCAACAGATGGTGAACCCGAAAAAAGATTTCTCAATGATTCTGCCAAATTCAGATAAAATCAAATGCTCAGTGGATCCTATAAAAGCAAGATGAAAATATCGAGGTGAGGGGGATAAAAATGCAATCTCAAGTTCATTTCCACCCGGAAATTCTCGTTACTGTATATTCAATGCATTAAAAAATTGCGCGAATGGCGTGCCACTGTCTGTTGTACGATGCGTGACGTCACTTCCGGCCAATCAAAAACCATCAACGCCGCCATCTGTGTTAGCCTCCATACAGAATCAACGAGTGAGGTGAATTGTCGGAGTGAGATGGAGATTTTTTTTTTTTAAGTGGCAATGGCGATGAGGGGGGGGTGCCTTAATTGGCTGTAATTCGTACCAACTCGCTCGAATGGAAAATCGCTTCATGTATCAGGCCATATGGGCCACGGATGAAGGATAGACCGTTCTACGTTTGTCTCTACTCGCCAAGAATGCTGAATTAACGAATGAATTATCTCCGTGTTATTCTCAAATTAATCAGCATCCCAGAGTGCTTCAACTGTGTGAAGTAAACGTTACAATGAATAAAAATTTTTTTTATTTCACTCAGCCAACAACGAGATCTAGACGATTGAGTATCACCGCGGAAAATAAACGGGTTTCCTCATTTTTTTTAATTAAATTTTAAATAATTTTAATTTTTTCAAGTGCATGGAAAAACCTTCAAAATCCTGTTGAAATTCACTCGACCAAAGTGGAGTTGTGAATCATTAAAAATAATCATTAAAATCCAGAAAGGAGAAAACAAACTCTCAATTATTTAAGTTTTAATTACCTCGCGTTTCAAACCCGCAGACTATCCTCCCCTACCATAAAGTATAGATGAATATGGAAATAGCGTAGAAAGCAATGGAAAAATATTTCGGAAATGAATTCACCGTATTTTGACATCTGACAAATTGGATCGTCATCAGTTTTTCCCCTCTCGTGTCAGGAAGTAATACAGAGAGTGACGGCTGGAGTCGGGAGGTATGAAATAAAAAAAAAATAATAATAAAAAATAAATGAAAAATAATCGAAGAAATGAAAATAACGTAGAGGCCCGAGTAGCCCGGAAATAGGCAACTCGACAGAGAGCGGATTATCGGTAGAAATTGAGTTTGTCGATCGTTCGATCCATCGATTCCCACCCATTTCCCCACCTCTCTTGCTCGCGGTTAGCTTCAGCATGTGTATTTTGCTTCAGTGAACTTTCTGACTGCGATGTGGACACGTTGCGACACCGGAAACCGACTACTTAATGCTTAAACCCCCGTGCCGACGCGTCTGGAATAGTAATTCGGTAGCGTCCGAGATTTTTTATCATTCAGAAATTCTGTAGACCTTTTTTCCCCTCGTAAATCTACTCTTCCATTCCTTGAAATTTCCCCCACAAAGTCATCTGAATTTTCAATTACCCGCCATTTAATTCAACATCAATTAAAACCCCCACTAAATGTCTCATTTACCTCAATAATTCACGAAAATTGGATTTTCCATGCTAAATGGCCATCGGCAATTGATTTTTCCTTGGGAAATTCAGGGTCGCCTGAATATTCTACTTTCCATTTATCTTAAATTCGATTTTTGAAAATGTCAAGTGTAATATTCACCCAGTGTAACAAAAAAACAGATAAATAATTTTCACACGTGTAGATGATTTCTAGGATTTGAGGTTCCAGTGAAAAATAACAGGAGTCACGTTTCCATGGAATTAACTACAATATTCATGACAACAACGACTTGATGGCCACTTATCCGCTGATAAACGTGCGAAGACTCAAAAATGAAAAAAAAATAAAAATAATAATATATTTTTTCTATTTCACGCGGTTGATTCCCCGTTTATGTTTCGCTTGTAATAGCCCGTGGAACTTCCTCAAGGCCCTCTAACGAAGCTAATTGGGTGTAACGACTCTGTCGTTGGTTGCTTGCACATAGACTTGCCAGTATTTCAGTATAAAACGTCTGTCTTCCTTTCATCGGACCAAAATCCCTGTTGTTTATTCACAAAATGAGAGGAGGAAAGGGGAATTGAATATGTATGTGTGATGAGTGCGCCATATCTCAGCTCTGGATGAGAAGGTTTGAGAATAGCCTTGCCTTTGTACCAGAAAACCCGTCTCCTTTCATTCTTGGCCACATCTGGGTCACAGATCCTCATCTCTTATCCCTTTTCATGCAACCGAGGTATTATAAATTTTTCCATTTTTTTTGGAGAAGCCATTAAGATGTCTTCAAATATTAATTTGAGGATTAAAAAGTTGTTTTGTCGAAATAAAACAGTCGGCAAGGGATTCCTCTGGCTATTGTTTATGCGGTTGATTATTCATAATTTTACTTTGGCTGAGTGCAATATTACAAATTTACCGCCATTTTAAAGGATTTTGCATTAACTTTGAAAGTGTTGAAATTCACGCGAATCGCATCGTTTTTTATTGCAGAAAACTCGGGTTTTGTTCGGATATTTCTTCCATTTGCGCGGGATTTTTTCAATCATTCACAATTTAATAACGGCCGAGTGAAATTTCGAAAATTTTGAGTCAATTCGAAGGGCTTTCTATGAAATTTGAGAATCTCCAAATTGACTCAAATCGCATCATTTTTTATTGGAGCAACCCGGAACGCAGTGTTCGCGCGTAAAAGTTCCGTCGCTTTGCGCAGGAATTTTCAATCATCCTCACTTAATTATGGCTTAATTATGGCTGAGTGAAATTTACCAAATTTTGAGTCATTTCGAAGGATTTTTCAGAACCTTAAATAAATCTCCAATTTTCTCGGAATCGCATCGTCCCATCCCGCAATTTAAATTTCCAAAATACGATAAATTAAGAATCCGCGCCTATCCCATCATTTTTCCGTTCAAAATTCCAGAAAAAAAACTATCCTATATCCGAATCCACAACTCAAAATGGAATTCAAGGCACGTAATGCACATGCTTTTCCGTAATCCCAATCGAAAGTTGAAACAGAAAATAAAATTGAAGCTCACAAACCAGTGTTTGGCCGTTGGGTTATAGGATAAGTCTCGAAGCATTGAAGATGCAATCGGTATATTCGCAGAGAGGACCCCAATGAATTATTCAGACGATCTACGGCCAGTCGTTTACCGATGCCTGGGAGTACGCCAAAGGTAACCCGTTGAATCCTAGGTTCAAGAGAAGGAAAAATCACCCAAGAAAAGGACCAACAGACGCGAGGTTTTTTTTTTTTTAATGCATTCGTTATGCATCCAAGTTTCTCCTCCCACCCACCTACAACCATGAAATAGTAATTCAAGGGGTAGAAGTCTCATTCGCTCCCGAGTGTCTCGTAGAGTCGATTTATTTTATCGAATGGCGAGAGATAACATTAAACATTTATTTAACGCGGATAAATTCGACTGGGTGGGTGGACTGGGGGTTTTCAGGAGTAAAAAATGGATTTTATTTTCGATGAATTTGAAAAAATGGCGGAATACGAATTTATAAATTCGTTGTGCTTTCAGATTTATAAATTACTGATTAAATGATAATGTTTCGTTCATTTTCGTAGCATCGGAGATTTTTTCCGACCGTTTGACCCCACAAAATACTTGTTGATACTAATGATATCTATAATGATCCCGTGTTTACCACAGATTTATTAGAGAAAAATAGATTCACTGGGTTTTGATGCTCTAGTCTCAATAATCCGAGAATGATGGGAATTTAATTACGCCATTTTTTATTTCCTCGAGGTATGGGGGGTAATGATTATTATTGCTGGAATATGGGAGGGTCCTGGGTGTGCCCTGGGGCCCTCATTCCTCAACTGGTTTTCGAGAGTTTCAAATGATTTGGCGAAAATTACTCGGAATTAACTAGGATCATTTAATTATCGCCATTTTTACTCTAATAAATTATGGAGAATTTATGAATAAATGAAAATTTTCATTATCCATTTATTCTCTATATCACAATTCCACGAATTTTTGAGAATTTTTGAAAATTTCAATGTTAATGCGGCAATTGCAAAACGAATTTAATTTTCTAAAATAAAAAATGCCCTTGACCTTGAAACTTTCTAGATATATTTAAAAAAACATCGAAATGATAACCCCAAAATTTTTCACCGAAGTCGCTATTTTTCAAATGCTCAAAGGAATGAAAAAGAAAGGATATTTGATTAACGGTTCGCCTTCATGACGAACGATTTAATTCGCAGGTCTGGGATTATAATAACAGCCTCTCTGGGGCACTGAGAAGAGGCTGAAGAAAAGTGGTGGATTTAAGAGGTAAGGGAGCGGTTTGAAGGTCGACATGAGGATGGAATGAGTTGGGAATTCGTGCGAGTTACAAAACCTGCCAGCGGTAGATGGATGAGAGCGAAATCTCGTCTCTCTCCTCAAATCCTCCCACGAGGCCAAAAAGAGAGAAATAAAAATTCCCTCAACACCAGAAGACACTCAAACCAACATCTCCTACACTTTTCTCAAAAGGGGAAAAAGAATTAGCCCAGTGTAATACACGAGGACTATTTCAATTCAATATCTTAATTGAATAAAAAGATGAGAATTAGAGAGAGAATTATTTTGTGGATAAATGCTATTTATTTATTCCTCTCCTCGGAGTAATTTATCGGGGGTAAATGAGAATTTGTTGTGGAGGGACACCATAAAAGGTACATTCCCTCACTACCAACCCCTTCAGCTGTTCCATTTACTCACTTATACCTGTGGGAGGGACTCATACCGTAAGCTTTCATAAAATTTATCGCTTCAAACCACCAGGGAAAACGTACCCACTAAATTTTGAATATTAGATTCACGTTTTGATACATTAAATTATCTCTCACAATGTCGAGACTATTATCCAACAATTAACAACAGGGAAATATACAGAGCGAAAGTTTATGAAGTTATTCCCCAAGTTAATTAATCTTCCGTGAGGGATAAAATTTTCTGAACTCATTAGAAATATTTTGTTAATTATCCCAGTACTGATTCATTGTAAAAAAAATATTTTTAGAACATTTCCCACCAAAAAAAAAATGAATAATTCGCTCATCGATATTACCATTAATTACTGATAATTTAAGTGAGTGAAAATGGATAAATGATAGAATAATATCGGCAAAATGCACATCGTAATATCCAATTTCGATGCATTTCGAAATGCTATATCGAAACATTTTGCCAGTGTCAATCGTACGTATGTATAACTTGAAAGGGAGGGTATGTACGAGCTTATCGTAGTTTCCACTTGGGGGATCGATATCACAAGCATGCGCCTGTCCTTTTATGTCTGTCCCACTCAAAACCACCTCTCATGTACCCTCTTACAACACTAGCGAGGCTCGGCATATTCAATGCATATCGACAGTATCTAGAAAGCCAGTAATTGGATGCCGTAATATCTTTTATCTGAGTGGAGAACAATAAAATAATGCCTCTGTCCTATCATTTTTTCTCAGATTTAATGAGCAGCAGAAAATAAGGGTTGAAACTCGGCGAATCTACTCAAATACCACCCCACCATCCCCTCCACTGCCCACCGGTGAAAAAGAAGTATTGAATTCATAAATAATATCTACCAATTGCAGGAGAGAGCTAACGATTTCAAGGATTTTTCGAAAATTCCAATTTCGTTTTTTGAAAGTTAAAATTGGAGAAAAATCAGTCAACTCTTAAGTTAATGATAAATTAATCCATCAGCGCAAAAAAGAGGATTTTAATTTTAAAAGAATGCGGTAATTTTCCAATCGGGGATTTCCCCTTTTTGGAAATTTATTGGAATTTGAAAATCATTGGGTGACGATAAAAAGGCGCAACAGGAACGAAACTATCAACTGAATCAATTAAATTATTCCCTAATTGTTAGTTTAAACCCATCACCACTGGAATAATTCCTGTACTTCCATAAACTCCACTGACTCACCCCAATACCTCCGCTAAAATCATTCAGGACACTTACCTGAAACAAAAAAAAAACCACAGAAATGAGTAAAATTTTCAAAATATTTTTCCAATATATTTTTTACATGAGAATATTATTTATTGGAGGAGATCGAAGAAGAGGTGGAAAAAGGGGTAGAAGGGGGAATAGACAGTCTTAACAATGAAAAATAGATATGAATTTCATTGGATGATTGGAATCAGTGTCTCAAAGCTCGGAAAGAAACCGGTGAGAAACGGGGACTTCCGGTGGGCTCGGTCGAATATCCAAGAGCCCAACCCGTGATCCAATATGGCACGAGGGAATAAAATCCGTCTCGAGGGATCTCCACCATCCGGCAGTCCCACACACACGTATCCCTTCAGATTATATAGCCCCAAGATCCTTTCCGATATCAAGATTGGCTTCCACTGCCCCAACATCATCTACCAAAGCCAATTGAATGAAATAAAAACAAAAAGTCGTACTAACATTTTTTTTTTCAATTCTCAAACTTAAAATTCCAATGGAAATTCCTTAAGAAAAATAATAATCACTCATTAACTCATTAAATCAATCTATTCAATGATTTTATTTAAAATAATGTGGTAATAAAATTTCCTCATCAATTCTCAAAATGAAGATTTCATGAATTTCAAATCGAATGTAAAAAAATAATAATTAAATCCATTTATTTATTGACTGATCCATCCAGTGGTAAAATGTGATTGCATGGAAAAAGGTGGTAATGCCATTTTGCCATCAATTTTCGATATTAAAATTTCTATGAATTCCCGAAAAAAAAAATGTTAAAACGTTCTCTCCCAAAATAAATTTTTTACTGTCTCCCGGACGGCGAGAGCTCGTGACCTCCACCGGCGGCGAAAAAAAAATATTTCAGTATCGTTCTGTTTTTATTTTCCACTCGAGTGCAAAAAAAAAAAATACAGTGGCTCTCGGTACGAAAACAGTGGGCTCTTTGTGCCGGTATTTAAACGTTAAAATTCCCACACGAGTTATGAGTTCAAAGTACTGATACCCTCTCCGATGACCCCATCATCATTATCTCCCCCAACATTTGTGCTCAATAATAACGAAAAGAATCGGTTGATTCAGTTTAATTCGAGTACTAAAAACTACTACGTCTGGGTTGAACAGAAAAAAAATCGAGGTCGGAGAAGATTCAAATAGATCTACCAACGGACTCTACCGAAAGATAAATCTGTCACGAAAGAAATCTAATTAATAAATAAATTAACTTAATCTACATGGGCATCTACCAGTACGATCTCTACCGAATCTACCGATTATCAACTCTGCCAATCATGGCAATTTAAGTCAGTAAAAACTGGCTGAGTTGACCGCAGATAGAGATAGAATTTCTGGTAGATGCGATTTACCTGATTTCATCGATTTTACTGATTCTGTTATTTTCTGCGGCAAAGAATTGATACAATCAATAATTGTCAATCAATGCTATCACTACCGGTAGATTATATACAACTACGCCTAACTCTAGAGGACGATAACCTCATATTGACTGAATTATTTAGGGTACCACGAAGAGTCAATAGACTTTCGCCTCCCATTTATGTTGGTATATTCGCCATTTGATGGAGTCGAATCTCCATAGATTTTTCACGATTCCCAGGATGACAGACAGATTGATTCAACAAAATTGGCCATGACTCGAGGGATTTCTGTGAAATTTCCAAACCGAGAAAAATACAAGCCGATAAACCAGAACACCTGATAAGACGACTGAAAATGAAACACGAGACGAAAGAGAAACGAGAGTGAGATTGCGCGAATTTCTATGGCCGACCGAAGGTCAGGGTCGTGACCCAGTCGGTAATACAGTAGAAAAAGAAAATACTTCTCCCCTTCCATAATTTATCCTCAATTATCTCCCACCCTCCATGACTCAAAAAATTGTGGTAAAAAAAAAAACAATGAAAAATTTGACAATCAGCTGAGGAGATGATAACTGCAGAGAAAAAATAGAAAATATGCTTGAGGAGAATAAAATTTTGAAGAGCTTTGAAAACACCGCGTCATGATGGCGTCGGGTGCGCGAGGCCATTTGGTCCGGGGTGTGCTCCCGGATGACTTAAAGAGAAGCTGCGACTCCATCGGATCGATACTCTCACCCGGAGGCTGCTGGGCGCTCCAGCATGCCTTTTGCGTACCGAAAGTATACAAACGTTTTCCGTACAGAGGAGGGAGGCGGGATAGGTTACATACGTGAGGAAATACTGCGCCAGTAAATGATACTGAGAGGAGTGGGGGAGCTCCGTAAAATCAGCTACCCCCTCCCTCCCGCCTACCTCACACTGCACCACCAAAAATACATCGTAAAACTTGCGGAACTCCGATTCCATCAAACGTTCGACGGTTTTTCTTTTCCTTTTTTTTTTTGCCAACTTTTTTGTTGGCTTCCACGGATACATTCGAAACAATTTTTGAGGAGAAATGTTTTCAACTCTTTTTATCAACTTTGTAAATAAATTTTTGAGTTGAGAAGTTTTCAATAAAATTGTGAAGAAAATTTTGCTGAATTGAGGGGCGGAGAGGTGACAGAAAATTCAATGGTAATGCATTATAATGTGGCAGATTGTCAGCTGAAGGGAGAAATTAAGAGAAATTCAGAGAAATTATCAAATGAAAATAATTGGTAGAGTTATTTACTGGTAAACCGTGTCCACTGATAGATAGAAAATAAAATCCATACATCATCGAGATGAGCCACGAACCAGAATAAATACTTTGAAACACGGGTTGAGGGATCAAACCGAAAACAAATAATTCGAGTTCATTCCCCTTAATCCAAACAACAAATGATTTCATGTGGCGAAAGTACAAAGGAACTTTACAGACACGTGGGAACGTGCATTCGTAGTTGTCACGACGAAGAAGAAAGGGGTTTCTTTTTTTTTCCTCCAGAAGAAAAGAAATGAGAAGCAAAAAAAAAAAATAAAGAAAAAAGAACAGAGGGAAGAAAGAATGGAATAAAAGCAGCGGGGCGACGTCTACTCGTGAATCACTGGGATGACGAAGGGTTCACGCTCGATGAGGGCGATGTAACGGTACCCCTAGTGTACGATTCACATACACAATCATCACCGAGTATATGAGAAGAGAACGCGTTTTTCCGGAAATAAGTGCGAGAGAATTTGTGGTGGTGGTGAGGGGTGAGGGGTGAGGGGACTTCCAGAGAGAGGGGAAGAAAATGAAATACAACCGTCTGTATTTTCATGCTACCCTTGGATCATGAAATATGTTTCTTTTCGAGGATTTTGACACTGACAAAAACCCGGGCTTTCATCTCCATTAAATCATTCAAGAAGTCCATTGGTAAAAAAAAAACTGAATTGAAAAATTGTCCGCCGGTTTTTTTCCGTCGTAGTGACGTTTCTCGTTATCCATACGAGATTGGGAGACATTTTTCCGAGTATAATTAGGGGAAATGTTGCAGGAGAAATGAAAATCACTATGGCAATGCGAAATTTCGCTGGAAAGACGCCAAGTGTCTCGACGAGCGCAAGTAAAAGACCTGACGGGAGGGGTCTGGCGTGTTCCATCTGCGTCTGGGGAAACGTACAATTACTTAACCGATATAAAATTATCATAAACTCTCATGCCGTAATTTTCCCGTGAAAATCCGCGAGTCACTCGACGGCAACTCAGAAAATTATGATTAAATGAGAAAAAAAATAGGTCCTGGGGGGGTAACCATGAAAAAAAAAAAATTACTTTCACCCATTAAATTTGCCAGCTGTGAAAAAATCTGCACATTTCGAATGCAAATATCTACGTAGATTCACTCGTACCAGATAAATTCATTGAGGATAATTAATTAATCTATTCTCTAATGGAAAAAATTTATCTGATTGCGAGAGTTAATTAGTTAATCAACGAAACAGCTTTGATAATTTTTAGAAGACCGAGATGAATTTGGCGTGTAATGTAATCATCAATGATGTCGTGTTTGTGGAATTCTGGATTCGATGACAGATAGGTGAACCGTGTACTAGTCTTCACAATATTGCGAAAATTAGATGAAACACGCTGGACGAAAAGAGGAAGGGCCAACGGTAATTGCGTGGTTGGATCGTTTCACAGCTGTGGCAAAAGGACGGTGGGGAACGAGGGGAGGGAGGGA
>NW_011887796.1:604309-616791 GCF_000806365.1 Fopius arisanus | reverse complement strand
GCGCAATCGAAGCGCGTAATAAATTGTCGGGTACTCGCGAATAGCCAAGTTAATCGGTTTGTGATTCAATTTTTCCACTTTTCAATATAGATATATTTTTATTCTCTCTAAAAAGCTAGATAAATGAATTTTCGACGCCTGATGGCTAGAGTTTGTGGTGAGCCTCATCTATTTAAAACTGCACAATATTATTTTTTCAATTTTCCCGTTTGCCCTAGAGAAATCGGTATAGGTATTATTCAACAATTTGCAATGGGTAGATTAGTCTCTGTCGGTGTGATGATCTATTGGGTTTCAGCTCTACCAATATTTTAGTGAGAAAATAAAATCTACTGAGATATTCTTAGAGCAAATTGATGCCTCAAGTCTCTGCATGGAATAAGGGTTGAAGTTTTTACATGGGATGAAGTTGATTTTATTCTCAGTGTGGTTGAATTGTTTGAATAGGGAACGGTAGGAAAATAGAGAAAGTGATGAGTGTTGAAATCAGGGATAAAGTCCTTGAGAATAAATACTAGTGACCGTTGTATTCCAACTATTATTAAAACACCTCCCCTCTAAACATCTGCTCTACCTTTGGTGGAGACATATTCTCGGTCAAACACTCACTGGAAAACATTTATTACATTCTCCTAAGCACCCAGTACCAGTCATATAGTCACAATTCCCCATTTTATGACTTTTAACCGTGACATAAATCACGCAAATATCATACTTAAAATTCAAGAATGATATATCAATAGTAATAGCCCAAGTATTTGCAGTAATAAATAACCAAATGACCATCTAAAAATGAGAATACGAACTGGAAACAATTTTCATCTTCTGCAAATATAGAATAACAAATGAAAAAGAGAATGAAAATTATCCTATTAAAACAAACAATTACTGTAATTATCATAATTACTGCAGTTGCAAGGAAAATCTAGAGAATCAACGAAAAAGGCCCTTTCTACCCCCACCTCGATGGGAAATGAAAATAAAAAAATAAACGAGGATTCAGTTTTAATTATCGCAGCAGTAATTAAAAAATAATAATTTCACGGTGATGTATTCTCACGAGAAAAAGCCACAACGCCTCTAAAAACAGCTGTTAACTTTATCCATCTCGTCACCCAACGCATAATTACGTTTTTCTGATAAATTTGAAATCAACTCGCTCATAACTAGATGTTTACGAGTGGCTTGAACGAAAAATAACAGGTTTATTTGAAGTTTTAACGGTCAAGATTGCGATACCATCGGGCAAATGGTGTTTACAATAGTTGGAATGACAGTGCGAAAAATAGAGAAACAGTATTTGATGTAAACACAATGACTAACCATGAAGTAGTATTGAAGAAATAACAAGTGAAGAATTAAATCGATTCGACGGAATTTGTAATTGACTACTTTGAATTTTTCATCAAGCCATTTCCTGATCTTTTAATCTACCATATCCTCAGAACTACTGGGACTACAGACACTGCGCTCAAAATCTTTGCAATTTCAAGAGCTTAAAAAAACTCGGAATTCATGTTAGCCGTATGTCCAACGGTTCCCACGGAAAATCACGAAAAACGAAAAGACCGACGAGAAAATCGTCTGAGAAAAGTTTAAAAAAAATTTTATCTTTGTATTTGAATATCTAGACATTGGCTGAGTGAAATTCAATATATCACCTCTCATTTTGAAGGTCTCCTAAAAGATCTTCAAAATGGCGGATAATTCACACAAATTGGATCACTGGGTCGGGAGATGGTCCAGCTGAAAGAGCGGCAATATTTAATTTCGTAGTTATGAGCGGAAAGAGTAATAAATTATGAATAATAGACCTCATATCACGGTTCCAAGAGAAAATATCCGTGAAAAACAAGGATCTGGGTAATTTAGCTATTACGTGAGCCCAAGAGACGGTTTCATGCGCTGGACAACACGTGGCGACTCAAAAACTTGACAATTACCTCCGAAAAATGGTTAAAGCAAACGAAAAATTTTCCCCAAAGAATAAATGAACATTCCTCACCAAAAATTATTCCCCAATGCCCCCATTTGAGCACCACGGAGGTGAAGAAAGGTCGTCAGTTCATTGTGTGCGAAATTCAATCCGTGTACCTTCTACCTGAGAAACCGGAGGGAACGGAATAAAGGACTTTGTGCCCGCATGTTGTCGAAATGTTCTCTACAAAGTTTTACCTGGAACTCACGGGAATATCCCTTTTGTCCATAATTTTTCAGGGGATTACCTCAACATTTACAAAACTCGCATGGCAATCCGGAGTACCATCTCCGAATTTTCGCCCAAACCGAATGATCCGATTCGCTACAGACCCGTTTCTCTCGAAATCCCTCAGAAAATCGGCATAATGCAATAAGAATTATCCAAATTCACTCAGCCAATCCAGAGATATCTGATTAAAACAGAAATTCCAATTCCAGGGGATTTTTTCATTTTAATTTGTGCCAAATTCGGAAATTCATTTTGAAACCACAAGAGAATATGATAAGAAAAATTATACGAAATGGATAATATTGGCGAGTTCTCTGTCTCAATTATTAAAAATTATAAAAAATATATTTTATTGTACTTCAGTGTACTAATTAACCCTCCAGGACTAAAGAAATCAATTCCTTTCTTTTGTAGTTTCTTGTGTTTACCAACACGAAAATTTCCTTGGCATTAAAATGTTTCATGGAAGTATTCAAATAGATTCACCGTTGACCAGCAACTCTATTTACGTAAATACATTTTTCACAACTCAATTTGTTTCACAGTGTCCGTATTTATCCTCCTCCACCGAGGAAAAAATATTCTTTCATTAAGAATGTCGCAAACTACCCAAAAATTTACTTGACACTAGTAACTCTCATGGAAGTATTTGGAATGGTAAATGAAAGTATTTTACGTAGATTTACAAGTCAATATATTCGGCAAATCTAATTTTTTTTTCTCAGTCTCCGAACTTGTCCCCCTGTACTCCAAGGATATCCATAAAAACACACGACGGATGGAATGACAATGGCCGTTTGAAAATATCAGACATGCCGAGAGGATGGGGTGGGAGGAGAGTATCGAACGTCGAGCACCCGACGCGACACGACCGAACATAACCTCAAATTCCAATCCCCCAATTTCCCCAGAAAACCCCCAAAGCAGCCCGAAAACCTCCCCGCAACCGTAAAAAAATCATTTCCAAAAATTTCCCCCCACAAATCAAGAAAAAATTAAGCCCCAGGACGTGATTTCTGTAATGGAGCAAAATCCCCGGAGTCTGAAGAAAAAGCAAATGTACGTGAAAAAAATGATGGATAAATCGGACCAAAACGGGGGAAGATCGGTCGGAAGATCGACGTTAAGTGGATAAATGATAATTAATAGTAATTAGAACACTTACAGGGTAGTACATCCCTTGTGGAGGAAGAAAGAACGCCCCAGAGCCCCACAGTTTGAGGCCGTTTTGCTCCACCGTTGTGCAGAAAATATCAACGGATCCAAAAAGATCCTCTCCCACTCCACACTAAATTCAAAAAATCCCTCCGATTTTCGGATTCAACACAGACAACGATGAAAAAAAAAAAGAAAAAAGACACACGTTAAATAAAACCGGTTTTGCTCTCGTTACTCTCCTCTTTGTGCACCGTATTTTGCACTTCACTATTCAGCAAAAAAAAAAAACAACAAGATATTATTTTGCCAATTTATCCCCGCGGTTTTACGATTAATCCACTGTCTTCGGTCTTTCTTGCTCCTTTATTATTCTTATTTTTTTTTCACTGTTTTTGATGTGGGAGGGGAAACAAAACGGAGAACACAAAAGAACGGAAAAAATTTGGCGCGATATCACGTTAACTGATGCATTAAGTCACTGGGGTTTTAATATCCACTGGATTGTTATGGGGATTATTTATTTGTTGGTATGTTGCTTTGTCTCGAAAATCTCGTGGTTTCGAAATTGGTAAACACGCGCTAACCGTCGCCTTGTAATGTTCCGTTGCGACTGAAAATCGTGCCATCGTGCGTCGAGTGGAGCCGGCGGTTCGTTACGGCGCCACATGCGCACCGCTCACTGCGCAACTCACTGCCATCTTTTTTCCGAGGGGTGGGGACAACTTAGGAGGGAGTCAAAATAATTCATTATTACATTCTCCAATAATTGAATTACTAAATTATCAAAAAATTACATTATCAAATTGCAAAATCGAAATTTTAGGTACGTGTCTATTGGCAGAATTTATCAGCGATTCGCATGGAAAACAACACACAAAATATATATGCAAATTTTCTACAAAATATAATACATTATATTTTTTCATTGAAAAAAATATATGTATATTGCAGATCAATTGTACACCTACATATTTTGATAAAAATGCAATATATTACATATGTACAGAATATATGTGACAAAAACGAGAGGAATCAAGATGAAAATCTGCAAACCGTTAATATCGAATATCTCGGGATCGATTGAGTGAAATTATCCTAAAACCCACCAGTTTGAGGGCATTACCTCCCCTTTCGTAACAATTACCATTGTTTGGAAATCGGATCGGCTCGTCCCCAGATATTTTCATAGGAAAAAAAATAATCTTTGAAAATTTGCGGCCACGCAAAAAACTCCGATTCGCTCTTTATTCTCGTGAATTCTGTCAATATAAATAGCGGATGTTTCGTCGATTGACCCAATTTACAAGCGTTGTACCGAGTTGGTAATGCCGGTTGGAGATATCGACCTAATGTCCCACCGGACTGTCTCTCATTCACTCCTGGGAGACAAAGTGCTATAACAGATGAAACTCTGTGGGATTATATCACACCCCCCGAGGCTAACCTCCCACCCCCTTTCATCCCTCCCGCCAAACCGTTGTTACTAATACACGGGTGTTTATATCGTGATGCACGCGAAATATCACGGAAAATGCGTTCAAACTCGCTCAGCCGTGATACGCGTTTTCATTTTTTCCCTCAACTTTTTTCTCTCTTCTATATATTTTTTTTTTTATTTTTGCCAGTGCGGTCGATGCAGACTCACGGGGTTTTCATGCACGCCTTGCCACCTACAAAACTACCTTCCACACTAATAAAATCCACGATGCTCAGAGGCCGCAATAACCTCATATTAAAATTTATAGAGAGAAGGAGAAAATGAGGGAGAGAATTTTTTCCATTCGCCATTTTCCATTTAAAACACACTTTTTTCGCATTTATCACGGGTGGGTAATCAACCGATGATAATTAAAACATTTTCACACTGAAAATGGGAAAAATGATACACGGGATCCCGTCTATGAACGATATTTTCAAAATAAAGTTTGAAAAAATCTAGGCTATCGATTTCTTCCAAATTTTGAGAATATAGTTCTGTATCACATTTATATTTATATTTATATTCATCTTCCATTTATATCGCCCCATTTGAAACATTCCATCGAAATTCGATTTTTAAATTTTTTCTATTTGTAATTTTCTCTCTGATCTTTTTTTTTCGTTTTACCGGGTTTTCATCTCGCATTTCAAGCACACGGTGTCCCTCCCACAAATGCTGGAGTGGGTGAAAAACGATTGAAACAGCGAAATTAGAGGGAACTTTTTCAATATTTCAACGAAAACTTTGGATATTAAAAAAAAATCCTTGTCTCGTGTAGCTGATGAAGAAATAATAGAACATTTCTTTGGTAGTGTTGCTCTAATGGTCTGTCCAGCTGACACGGATGCCGGTACATTCATTCAATTTATCCTTTTTATTTTCATTAAGCCAGTGCCCCTATCGTAATCCCTCGAGGTCGCGAGATAAATAAAAGCAGATGGAAAAATATCCTATTTTCGGCCGGAATCTATTGTCGCAGATACCAATATCCTATAGTTAACGTGTCATAAAATAACAGAAATTTTTCAATAAAAAAATCGTAACTGGGGAATAAAAATGAGAGGCAATATTAAAAATAAAAGTAGTGGATAAAAAAAAATAAATTTCAGCTGGAAGCTCGGTGAAAATAAAACTAGAAAATTCTCGTCGAAAAATCATATTTCTATTCATGAGCGAGTGGAAAAAAATGAGGAAATAAAAAAAAAATCCATTCAATTTAATTCGCAAATTTTTCGGGGATTTTGGTGAAGACTTTCTCATCTCCACGAAATTAACGAGAATAAAGAGAGGAGTGCTCTGAGGCTGATTGAAAAAAAGACGAGGCACAGGAGTTTTGCTGACGTCGATTGAAGGAGTTGAGAGGAAAAAAACGATTACCGGAGGCTGAAGCCACCAATTAATGGGATATCTCATCGGTTTTCAATCTCACACATGTCTCAACAATCTGGAACAATCTTGAAAGGCGAGATAAATCACAAACTCCCCAACTATTCAATAATACGAACAATTAAATTGGTATATTTAACCACTGGAATTTATCCGTTCTAGAGGAAAATACTCGAAAATGGATGAACATGTGGTGGAAAAAAATGCTCGATTCTGTTCTCAATAAAGTAAAAAATTGCCAAAAAAGTAAAACAAAAATGAACTGCACACGTACGAAGAGGTATCGGTGGTACGAGCCACCTGCGAGGGCTCATCCTCCGCATGAGAAGAGGCCAGAGGGGGATGTTACTATTACCCCTATATACCTTTCTGGACTCTTCTCGTATCCATGGCAACCCTGCGAATCATGAAAGAGAGGGCTCTCGGCAAATAGAGCCACATCACAATACTCTGCGTGTCCCCATCCTCTACCCGCGATTGTTAAAAATTTCATATTAAAATACTGTTTTTATTGATTCCCAACCCACGTATCGACATATTCAACAAGAATTCCATAACTCGCAATTCACTCTATAAAAAATCAAAAGTTGGGCTATAATAATTTGTTTCACCCAAAAATCCTTCATTTTTACCCACAAGATTTTATTTTAATTATCGAAAAATCTACTGGAGCCAAACGGCTCATCTTTTTTTTCAATTTAAGGGTAGATTTTTCTGAGGTCATTGGGGTCAATATAGGGACTTCAAATGGGGATGGTAAAAGGGCGGGAAAATTGGGTAAAATAATAATTTTTTTTTTCTTGGTAATATTTGGAAGGGACGATGCGAAACTATGGGAGAGAAATTGTGGGCTGGAGTGCCCGAGGGTTTGTCTCATGCAGTTTTCAAGTGCATCAAGTGATTATTTTTAGAAGCCCCTCGAAGCGGCTTCGAATTTTACTGAGCGAGATGAAATAGTCCTCGACAGGGAGTGAGACAAGGATAAGAATTTGTATGAAAACGTCACAGATGTGGCGCACATGCGCGGAATTACCACCCGAGACGCCATTCAAGCTCCCAGAAATGTCTATCCTCTCGTCTTTCCCATACCCACACCCGGCCAAAACCCTCTTTACATCCACCGTTTTTCCCTCACCGTCTTGAAATGCGACTTTGTTCTCTTCAAGACCATCCCAACGCTATAAATTTTGCATGCGAGACAGTGAGAGAACGGCCTCACCATTTCTTTTTCTTTTTATCATGGAAAAATACTTTTTTTATCTTGACAAATCATCTTTCAGGACGTAAAGATTCCACTCCATTTTACACCCACGAGCATTATTAAACTAAAAGTCATTACCAAATTCGCATGAATTTTTTGGGATTCTGCAGGTAATGGGAGTTTAATGAAATTGTTAATATTTGAATATTTATAATTTATGTTTAGGATTTTACTCAACCAATTTCGTTTAGTAGCTATTTCAAAAGTATGACGCACGCATTGAAGAACCCTGTGGTTAATAATGCCTCTAGATAAAATAGAAAATATTTTTGAAATTTCACTCAGCCGATGGCCGTATAGTGAACGATTGAAACTGAGCGCTCACCCCTATAAAAAGTGCCACCCAATCTAAAATAATCCTCATATCCCCAAAATAATTCCACATTCCGATAAAGCCTCATGTCTTCACCCAAACCCACCATTTTACGAGTGACTTTCCCGTATTCGTGAGAAACGAAACAACCAAAATACAGTCCCGGTAAAATAGAGTGAAATTGCCGGAGAGGGAGGAGTAATAGAGAGATACAGAGTAGTAAGTTGCTCGCAACTTCTGCTCTCACAAGAGATCTTATATATCCTCCTGAATATACAGAGTGAAGTCACGTAACGAAATTACCGTAGCCCGAGGGACAGCTTCACCCCATGGTTTGTCTTTTCAAGACAAACAAGAGGAGAAAGGAGCCAAAGGTTGAAAAAACTCGACGCAGCGTCCGTAAAGTGGAATTTTTCAGACGCCCCAACTTGACGGTGATGCCTGATAAATGAATACCATACCCTAGAATGACCCTATAATATCTCCAACGAATCGAAAGCAATTCCCATCGAGAGCCCCATCGAGAGCCCCATCGAGAGCCCCATCGAGAGCCTCCATAAAGAAAAATGGGGGTGTTTCGAAGTGACGTAGATAATGGAAAAACTGGAAAACAAAAGAGGGTTCCTCATTTTATCCCTCAAGGGGATGACTCCTGGAGCTCCAGAACGGAAGACTCTCGACTATCCATACACGTTAGAGTGAATCTCCAGGTCACCATGGTAACGCCACTTCAGGTCGTGTCCCTATTGCCCGGTGGTACTCCCTCGTAAGGTCTCGGGCTATATGCGATCCGACGAGATTACGAGACATCCCCCCAGCTAACCCTCATCTCTTGGACCCTGAGAATGTATCCAGCTCGTACCAACCCCATGTCATCAGCGTTTGTCGCTGTGTGGGGAGGAAGGTGATTGGGTGAACTGAAATTCATCTCTCTCGTACCCCCTCCACCCCTTCCAGGCACGTGTTTGTGATGTGACACCCATCGAGAGCCTCTCGTGATTGCCTGACAATACGTGAATTGCTTGGAGATCAACTCACTCAAGCCAACACATGTCAGAATCTATTTATCTTAAGACAATAAATAGTGAATTGTTAGCCTAAGGTGAATTGAGCCCTAGGCCGGTCAACCATAACCATTGGATTACTAAGGGAGGTCGTTGCACAGTACTTTTATTTTTTCCGAATATTTGTCGGCGCGGAGAAATTGTTCAACGATCGAAAATGGAATTTCGCAGTGAGACGCGTTGAAATGCGTTTAGGGTAGATATTTGGCGTTGAGCCAGGATTAATTTCGACTCTTCGACGTGTCCTACGTCCACTCAGCCGCATTTAGGCTTGGTAAAAGTCCTCTAGGAATAAGAATAAATAATAAATAAAGTTTAAAAATATATCGCGAAAAATCAAAGGGGCTTCCATGGCATTATTTCGAGTGCAAATAAACTATTCCTTGGTATTTTCTGCTCTGAACTCGTGTTTATGTTCTCTTGGACGAGTTTCCTTTTCCCCTCAAACTCGTAAATTTTCTTCACTTCCACCGGGCGAAACCAGAGGAGCCTTATGGAATAATATACAAGAGAAACCGACGTCTATTTCTATGTATTTTCATGTGGATAATGTGCACGTGGCCACGACAACTTGTAAACCAACACCCTTCCACTACCCAGAATATCGTAAAGAATGTTCCTTATCATTTTGTACTATATCTCATTATTAGAAAAATCCTTGGAACTTTTAACCATGTAACAAATATTGTGGTCATTCTCCATTAATAAACTAATCAATAAACCCCTGATAAATAATAAAAATATCTCAGAAAATCGTTAATGAAAAAATTTTTCAAATGAAAAAAAACCTATATTCGTCCACATAAAATTGAAAAAAATAAATAGAAAACGAAGAGATAACCTCGGAATCCACTAATGATAATTAATCTGTCGAATTGACATTCCCAGAGAGCGAAATAAGAAAAGAACCCACGGTTATCTTCCCACGATCTTTAAAGCATCTCCTGGGGTACATTTGGGTACCACTTCAGGGTCATCGCGATGTTATTGTAATTTACCTCTGCAGTCGGTAAGTTAGCAAATGGCGATCTGATAATGCGAGAAATTCCAGGAATCCACTATACCGGCGGGCATGTTGCCACTCGCCGTTATTTAGCGGCATATGGTAAAAAATAACGGTCTAAAAAATATCAGTCAGATTTTTGGCGGGAATAAATTTCTTGCTCCCCTCAATTCCACACCATCATTGACGATTTTCTTCAAATACATAATATATTATATAACATAATATCAATATTCAATATATAATATATTTGACAATATGTAATATATTGGATATTTGTATTTTTTATTCCAGCATAAAATTCTCTCGTTTATACAGTCCAGCGATTATTCAATAAATTGAAAATAATCAATTAATTTATGTCCTTTAATTAAGTTCGATAATTGAGTGTTCATCTGTCGACATGTCTGAGATTGTCAAATAATGTGACATAATAATAATATCAATATTATTATTGTCGTGTTATTATTATAATTATGGAATCGAATTAGATGGAATGGAAAAAAATAGAAAAATGGCGGGAGACAGTTGTTGGCTGTCTGAAAAAATTCCTTTGTTGTCTGGATTTTTCGAAAGACTTGAGACTTGGAATTTTTTGGTGGGTCTTGGAAATCATTGACTGGTTAATTAAGAATTCAATTAACACGGATTGGACGAGAGAAATTTGAGGTAGAATTGCTATTTTTTGGGGGGCAGGACGGAGTGGAAAAAAGGGGGGAAAATGAGGATTATCTGGAAATGTGGACATACCCATATTTCGCGATTTAGCAGCTCCCATTCGTAGTCGAGGGAAATGTTTATTCGTTTGTTGCGTCGTTGGATGTGTGACAGGAGCATTTGTCGTGTGGAAGATATTTATTGTGTAAATGTTTATCGGTTATTCGTGGAGATCTGCGTGCGATCGCGAGAACTAGTGAAGAACGAGTGACAAAGAATCGCTGGAGTCACTGTTTTTCGAATGCGCGCGCAACCCTTCCCGCCCAAATTCGGCGGGCACTATTTTTTTTTGGCGGGAACAGACTGCAGTTTTTAATTGGAATGGGGAGGGAAAGGTTTAATAATCTATTTATCATTTTTAGGTTTCCCCTCTATTTTTAGATGGGTAAATATAAAATATAAAATATATGATATTTGAATTGGAGCGGGGGAGATTACTGGCGGAGAATTGTTGATTAATTATGAACTATTTTTGAGAATTTTTCAACTATTTCTAGACAATAGAAATAGAAAATTTATAAAACACCGGATATTTTTTTTAGTGGGAAAAATGGAAAATTCAAATTGGAGTGAGACAGTGGAATGTTTTGTCATGATATTCGAGGATGAATAACGGCTCGCATGGCACGTATGGCTTTTCACTTCATGTCCTCTCCTTTTCTACGCAATATCTTTTGACAGTTCTCTGCTCGACTGGAGGAGTCACTGTCCCCTCAATTCTATACCGACACTGAGAGTAATTTGCTTCAGACGATTCGTGGACTTGTAAGGACTGAATTGCTTCTATGTGATCGCATTTTTGTTACTTTAAGAAGTCTCACGAGATTTATCGGATTCTGTACAATACAGGGGGTGTGTAAAGATTCGCGATGCACGGTGCAGAGGGTATGTCATATTTTTCCCATTTTGTCCCCTTTTTTTTCATTCTATTCCGCGTGGAAATCGAGAAAAGCCATTTCCTATTTACTCAGACCAATATTTATTCTGTTTTCCCAGTTTTCCGAGACTGGAACGAATAAACGAGGGGTAATGGATTTTTAGGCTCTGTGGATTTTTATCAGGTCTTGTTTCACTTTTTTTTTTAAATTCAAAACGCCTAACAAAAATTTTTATCATCTTTCAGAATCCATCAATAACTCATTTATTTTTAAAAACGAAAAGGCAAATTTTTAATTATGTTAATCTAGAAATTCGTCACGGGAATTAAGTTGTTGCTCCGGTGAAGTTCGATTTTTCTTTCTATGACTGAAATTTAATTTGATATATTTCTAATTTTAATTCGATTCTTTTGATTAATGATTTTTTTCTAAAATCTGATTTGAATTCCTGTGCAATTCTTCCATGAGAGATAAACGTCAAAGAATATTACCCAGAGGAGATGGAGAAATAGAAAAAACAAGTGGAATAAAAAAAAATATCTCGAGATAGAAATAATGAAGGGGGAAAAGATATTGCTAGAATTCCTCGGTTCTCATCGTATTCCCTCAAGAACGTACCTGTCCAATGCGACGTAAAGGGTTGGAGGGTAAAGGGAGTGGTGAAGAAGTTCGCTTCATGTCGTAATAAAAACCAATGAAAAATATTGCCCCCGGGAGAATCCCCTGAATCATCATCTTCTGATGGTATTTTACCCTTTTTCTTCAACTCCTGTTTCTCCGTTTAATAGCTATTACTCAATTTTCACTATCTCCTTACCATTAATGGAGAAGTGGAACACTTGTCGCGACTAATAAGGTAAATACTGGTGTCTACGTGAATTCAATAAATTCACAATCATTGAAAATGCACTTGAAATTTATTTTTGGCACCACCATTGGCAATTGGCAGCAATTCTCCCAAAATACTCATGGACAAAGAACTCGATTTATTCTGAAGGAATCCCCAAAAAAAA
>NW_011887796.1:578907-604294 GCF_000806365.1 Fopius arisanus | reverse complement strand
AAAAACGCGGGAAACGTGAAAATTGCCTTGTCTTTCCAAACTCACTAAAAAGATAATATAACACTCTGTTAAATCCTTATTTATCTCCACCCCCTCCATTCCACTTAATATTCCATCGTCATTCCTTCTATTTATACATCCCGGGGATTCCCCCTTCGATTTAATTGAAATCCTACGGGTGCACCCGCAGCGCCAAACGTTGTGGCGGTAAATTCAAATTACTTCACACTTATCGATCCCCCTTTCCCTTCCGCCCCCTTCCGGCCATTAATTTAGCCGCGTAAATTCCTACAATTTTGCAAACTCTATCACTCATTAATACAATTCCCATTAATTTTTTATTTAATTTCTTTTTGATGTGTTTTGTTCATATTTTTAACGGAGGGGGGGCTTGCGCCCCTGTTTCATTACGGGAGGCGAAATTCTCGGTGAATTTACGATCAAACGAGTTGTCGGTGAGGGGGTGGTTAGGGGGAGGGACGAGGGTGGGGGGAGAGGGCTGCACGTCGATGTCGTTAAACGCAGAAGTCAGTACTCCCTACCGTTACTTTTCCCAAACATTTACGTTTCCATACCCCACCCGCCCCCTGGCTCTTTATGTTGGCGTCACGATGATTGGCTGTAATTCAGAAATTTAATTTAAGAAGTTCCCAAGCACGGACGTCCCGCGGAAATGAAATTCTCGAATCGCGTCCGGTAAGTCAAGCGTCACGGATCGTGCTCACGTTTTTCATCCCCTCGTTGGCTTCCGGTTTATTTGGATTTTAAAGTGAAAATAGATCGATTTAAGGTGCAATTTATATTTTTCAGTCCAGAGATTTCCCTGAAAAATGGAAATATACACTTTTTGTCTCGATAAATCTTGGCAATTATGGGTCTCACAGAAAAAGTTGTTGGAGATTTTTTCATGGGAATTTTCTCACCGAGAAAAAAGGTCGACGGTGATTTTCTGGTAAAACGACGCGTTCGCGACATAAACACAGAACTCTGGAAAATAAAAAAAATCGACTTTCAATTACACAAATTAATTGGCTTGGCAATTATCTCCGAAGTGCCTGGCCCTACGATAAAATGTCACAAGCGATTTTTCGTCTGAAATTTCATCAGCTACAAAAAAGCTCTTGCAAACTTTTCCCGTAATTGCACTCATTGCGAGAGAAACGCAAAAAATCGGGTCGAAATTTTTTTCAAACCAAAACTCTGGAGATGATTGTCGAATGATCTTCATCATCTTCCTGTCAACGCATAGAATTAAAAAAAAAATCCAGCACATTGTCCCTAAAATCCCCGACATAACGTGCATTCATCACATTGTCAAGTCCCGAAGCTTTTATGAGATTTTTCCTCTCGAAATTAATTCCCGTTGCAGCGCTTTTTCAAGGGGATTATTTAACGTATACAAAAGGATAATGCAATCCCACCGATATAACAACGTAATAATTTCATTTTAATCTCCCCTGTAATTTTGTCCGCCCCCTTTTTCTTTTTAAAACCCAAAAATCCTCTTATCCACGAACATTGCGTACCTCCTCGGTATGAATTCTCGTCTGGGGGTGCGATTAATCGAGCGTGTCGTGGCATGTAAACGCCACTCGACGATTTTAACCCACCGATTGAACGAAGAAAATTTTCACCCCCTCATTTTCCACCACCACCAAACGACGTCTTATCACTGGAAAATTTACCTCAGTCATCCGGCAAATTGTCACCACTATTTTTCCTTACATTTTCGCTGCCCCACTCGCTCGTTTATTTTACCGTCCCGACGATTTTTCAACCGACAAAAGACGATAAGATTTTCTTTGTCGGTTCTTATCGCCAAATCGATCCTCCAGTTTGATTTCTCTATTTCAGACAAGTCCATTTTTTTTCAACAATTTTTTAAAGCCCGGCCTTCTCCAGATCTAGAGATTTTTTTTTCGGATAAAATTCATTTCATTCTCAAATCACAATTTTTTATAGCATTCTGTGGTTGCAATTGTTAACCCTATTAAAACACATCATCATAATATAATCCAGGAAATTCTGGGGATTCTAGTCTAGATAAAACTTCGACCACAGTCTCACGATTTTGGGGGTGATCTCGAGATATCCGGAATTTTTGTCCTTGGAAATTATTTCAATTCGATTATTTGATGAATGACGGCCTTTTTGATGGATTCTAGTTAAATTTAAAAATTAATTATTATTTTATCTAGATTTATTATAGTTGGGGTGTAACGAGAATTTTTATACACTCACAGATAAGGGGAATTTGACGTTTTCTGTAATTGATGGTTTATCTCGACAAATATGGACTTGAGGTGGAAATGTCAGAAGACTTTCTTGTAGTTGAATAAATTCTAGACACAAAAGGTCTTTTGATGTTATCTCCTAGAATCGATACTTTTCGAGATAAAACCATTTTTGACAGAACTGCGTCGTTCACGTCTCGTGTGAGTGACGTTTCGAAATTTTGGGAGTAAATTCTTAATTACTCAGTAAATATAATTCCATTATTCGGTGGGATCTAACAGTCCATGTGATCTCTTTACCTCACAAGTCCCTAGATTTCAATTAGAAGGAAAAAGAAATCGTTTAAACCTGTTAAAACTCATACAGCTTTCCACAACTTTGAGAAAACTCTATAATTTTATAATTTTGTAATTTTCAAGTTCATAGTTTTATAACTATAATTAACTCACCCTATCCAAATTAAATGAAGGGAAACGGGGAAGGGAGCAAAATGTTAAATACCCGGAGTATATATATACCGAAAAAAAAATATATAACCCCATTATTGCGTGTGGCCCGAATTAAATTATTCGAAAGAGTTATTCAATAAATTTAAATCTAACAGATACGAGACATACATCTAATGGATATTTTCTATTGCTCTACGAATGAAAAAAGAAAAAAAACTTAATTTCTCAAATTTAATGGTGATGATATAATCTGAAATATTTTGAAAAATAAAAATTTTTTGGTGTGACCCGACGTGGGAATAAATCATCGATATTTCCATCACCAGTATTTCGAAATGTGCGCGCACAGGTGCTGATAGAGTTTGTATTGAATATAAAACGAAATCAATTTCCCGACAGGCATCAGGGGCTTCTGTAATTTTCCTCAGTCCAAGATTTCTACAATTCCCTCTCCCCAGAATCGGCAATAGACTTTTTTTTCCTGGGCTTTTAGTCTTGGCGGTCCTGCAAAATTCTCATCCTCACGGTAAAAAGAGTGAGGAGCCGAGGGATGATTTATTATTCCCACGGCCTCGACCCGGAACAGCTTTTCACCCACTTTTTCATTCCCCCACCAACAGCCAAACGCCGTCGAATATTTTTCATTCTATTTTTCATCGAGGGCATTCCTTTCAATTTTTCCGTCCCTCTTTTTTGTTTCTCATTCGATGGTTTTTTTTTTCAGGTTATTTATTCCCTTTGCATCGGCCAATCGATCAACACAGCCTAGGGGCATTGATACGTCTATCAGAATTGTTTTTCTGAGGGCAATGATTTGTTTTTATTTTTTTTGTTTTCATTTGTTGGGATGAGACATTGACAGGTTTTATTTGTGATTATCAGAGGGAAAGTCGAGACTTTTAGATCTAGTTTACCGGACATTTAAGAGGAAATTTTTCCAATTTTTTTATTTTTCGAATGAAAAGATAGATTTTTCATTTCAAAACCATATTCTATTCAATTTTCTAATATTAAATTAGAATAATTAATAATTACTGTTATTATTGTTATCTCATATAATCCATTAGCCGCTAATTTATTATAATAAAATATTATTATAATAAAGTAGAAAAGGAATATTTTTCAAAAAGTGAAATTTGAATATTCCCGCACCTAAAAATAAAACCTGTTTTTTTAATGTATGCTAAGTCAAACGCGAAAGCTTGTGGAAGAATGTTGTCTTAAAAAAACTATTGCCAGAGCTTCCGGTGGATTTTTCAAACGAAAAGTGCTCTCTATTATCGCTGCATAATGCCTTTTCGTCCCGGTTTTATATTTTCATAATCCTCTTACAGCTTCGGATAAAATGAAAATGATAATGAAAAAAAAAAAACAGCTAAAATAACATTCGGCAGAAGTATTTTGCCAAATATTTGGGTTTATTAAACCTGAATGTGTAGTTTCAGGGACGTGAAAATGGGAGTAATCCCCTCCGAGTTCGAAATATATCCCCGGACATGTGTGGAGCTTTGCGAGAAAAAAAAAAAATTGCGATGCAATTCTTGTTAATACTCGAACCACAGAGGATTGCATAAACATGGCCTTTACGTTTCTCGTATCCCTTCATGTATTTGCCAAGGGCTTACTTTATCCACAGAATAAATTCGTTTCATTATTCAGAAGAAGCCGGCCCTCTGACGATGAAAGAGAAAATTTTTCTCCCATGTCTGTGAAAAATTCAAAACCAAAAGAAAATTGGGGTTTTTACTATTTTTTTATTTATGTGTATTCAAATTATTGAATTGCCATCGGTGGAATAATTTTTGATAGTTAAAATCGCTGGGGGGTGATTAATTGGGACTCTCTCCGGGATTTGAGGTGAAAATGGAAGATTTTCGAGCTATGGGAGAACGTAACATTGAAAATTTCTAGTCCATCATCCATTGGACATGAAATTTGAATGGAAAATTCAACGCAACCACATCGTTATTTTTAATGGACGTTAATGAACGGCCTGTATCAATTAACCATCGGCAGAGCTATCGATTACCCTCCGCATCGAACGGTAAAATAACGCAAAAGAGACGTCAGATATATGAACGGAATGGAAATTAATGATTCGTTTAGTATGTATTATTGAAAAACAATTGTTCACTCCCGTGTCTCGATTTTGAAAATAAAATTTAACGAGTCTGTCTAGCGTGAATGAATTGCTAAATGGATTTGCGTTTTTATCAGTTCAATAATTTCACAGTCCATTCGGATGGAACGTGATTATTTCGTTTTCAGAATTCTCATGCTCTCAATGTTTGAGAGGAATTCGCGGTGCGAAGGCATAAATAATTGTTCTACCTTGTTTGCCTTTCCACTTTTTAATTGTTTGCGGAAACCTCTCCTTTTTTTTCTTTATCGAATTCAGTTCGACCGGGAATACCAAATGTTTGTATTGTATTTTGATTTTTTTCCCGCCTGACGCGTATTGAATTTCAAATTGTTTCCCATTTATTTTTTTCAAACCCGCGGAAAAATATTTTCAACCATTTAGGGACACCCGGTGTTCATAACTCATGCATTTATTCCTCGCAATTAAAGGGAATTCTTCATCTTTTCTTTGACCCACTCGCGCTATTCCCGTAATTCTCTTTACTTTCTCAAAATAATTCCCTAAAAATGCCTCCAAATAAATAATAAAAAAAAAATTATTTTCAATGCAAAAATAATTTTTTAATTCCGTAATTTTTTTCCTCATGTTTAATGCATAATTGATTGTACGAGCGATTCTAATCACTCGTGAAGAATCCACAGGAGTGAAAGAGGAGAAAAAATTGTTCCTCCCTTGTTGAATTATTGAAATGTAATAAAAAGAAAAATCTTTATTTCAGTCCTCCAACCGACTCGCTCGTTCATTCACTTGCTTCATTATCACTATCTGAGGATTTTTTTTTTCTATCTTTTAGATTCGCACGAAAGCCCGTCGGGTTTTCGTGGTCCCATGGCGACAGAGTACCCACCCCCATATCTATCTAGTCTTGCGCCTAGGTGCTCGTTACTCATGCATTTATTCGCTCTAATTACGAACGCGTCGGTTATTTCAAGCGGTCCCCCGTTCTCATCTCTCTTTTCACTTTGGATATTCCATGAGTTTTTAAGTACCTCCTCCATCGTGGCTCATCGTTTTCACCGGGATATGACGATCTTTTGGGGAGTGATAACAGACCATTCGCGGGTAGCAATTCATTTGAAATTCTCGGGATAACTTTGGGGATGGTTCCTGGAACTTGGGAAGGAATTGGATTGAAAATCGAAAAAAATTTAATGTTTATCTTCGAGACGATAATTCGCGACTTTCAGAATTTTTATTTCAACTTTCGCATCAGGTACGGGATCTTTCACTCCTTTTATCGCACTTCAGGTATCAATATCACCCACTCGGCACCGGTCCACTTGATTCTCGCAATTATCGTCGCAACTTATTGTTCTATTTTCTCTTGTTTATTTCACTGATACAGTAAAGTACTCGAGTGGGTGTGCGTCCTCATTGCTCCGAGTTATGCCACTCGGAAGCATCCGGGGCTATCTTCCCCTATTTTTCCCAGACCCTCGTATTCTCTTTTTATTACTACCACCGATGCCAGCATCAACAATGAGAAACCAGGAAAACAATGAAATCCAATGAAACAGCATTCATAAAGTCGTAATAACTAATTTTGCATTTTAATTCTGGAGTGAGTGAAATTTTTCCGGTTATTAAATCGTTGGCTCTAGTGGGGGGTGGTGAATTGAATTTATCGGTGAGGGGTGAGATGTCTTGGGGATCGATCGATCGGGAATAAATATTCTAGGTGTTGTCTGGCGAATCCTCGGGATCATTAGTCTCTATAGAGTTCGTCTGCTATCTCTCCTCAGTTCTTTTTTTATGATCTATCACTTTTTTATTATTTCCCACTTTACCTCTACGGGACTTAGGTCATTCGTGTTTTAAAGGGATTGATAAAAAAATTCTTTTTTTAATACGATAAATTATAGATTAAAGGATATATTTAAAAATTATGGATAATATATTTTATTTTATATTCATTATTTCATTATTTATAAATTTATCGAATTTATTTTACGAAGTGAAGAGTGCAAGACGGAATGGGGAAAATAGAGGGTGGATGATTTTTGTATATTTGATGATATATTTTGAAAAATCTAGGTTCTCGCGGGTTGTAAAAAATAATAGTTTTTCCAGAAGAAAATACGGTTTTTCTCTTCTTTTAATGAGGTAATTTCCACTCTGCCACCTCCTACGGCCCTCCAGTCACTCGGTTCAATTTCTTCACCGCCATAAAAACCCAGGGAGGCATGTGCAAACAAATAAATTAAATACTGCGGTGAAATTGCATTGTATCGAGCGAGGAGAACGATCGACCTGGGACAAATGAACAATTTTTTTTTTGCGCACGCGGGAGACGCCATATAATTCCCCGTGAAATTTAACGACGTCACTGGGGCTCTCGACGCAGTACGTAAACGAAAAAAAAAAAAAAAAAAATGGCTGGGGTAGCAGAGGGGGTGAAATATAAAAATTTCGCTTTGAAACGAAAAGGTGAACTCAGCCCACCGCCGACTAACGAGATTACTTCGACGTACCCCGTGACGTACGTGTGAATGTTGTTTTTTTTTTTCACCCGTGAAACAAAAAAAAAACAATAATTTTTTTTTCTACCCCGTGAGCGCGGAGAATTGAGACTTCAGTGGGAATAAAAAGGATTTTAACGAGGCGAGTGTGTGTGGGTGGACATTTTTTATATGTCAGTTCGAGTATTGGATGTGGCGTGGGAAATGAAGGGAACAAGGGGGTGAGAGTACAAAGACAGTTATACAGTAAATTCACTCGATCTTCCATCAATTTCAGTTATTGTTGGGCTGTCGCTGAGAAACAATTGGAAACGCTTGACCCTGTTGGTTATGAGAGTTGACTTCCGACCAACTTCGCTTGTTGATTTTTGTTTTCTTTTTAGGGGAGGGTAAAATGGACCGTGTGGGTAAAATGCCATTTTTTCAGCGAGAAGGGTAAAATCCACCCCTCCCTTGCACGCCGCTCCCCCCAAATTACTGATCTATGCAATTGATCTTTTTTGAGGAAAAAAAAATACCTACACTCGCATCATTTTCATATTGCGGCGCGCTAAATAGATTTTTCTATCAATTTTTGTAACTTTTCTCTAAAATTTGATAAAAAATCAATAAATTTTAGTGAAAAGTTATAAAAATTGATGTATCGGGATGAAACTTTGTGAAAGGATAAATCATGATCTAACGGACAAACCCAATCCGATCGAGAGTTTTCAATAAAACTCAGAAAAATAGGAAAAATAACAAAATACCGGCAGAACATCCTTAAGTGGTAATTTTCCAAGTAATAAGGATTGTTATAGGTGAATTTCTCAATTTGATTTGGAATTCAATTAATTTATCATTATAGTTCTCATTGAACCTGTTTTATCGAACGATCACCAGTCGAGCGAAGCAAACAATGACACAATGACGCCTCCGCAATTTCATACAAAGACATTAGTGCAGATTGTGAATTCGCGTTTTACCGTTTTCCTCTTCAAATAACCTCGAAAGAATTGCCCTCATCGCCTGACTAATTCGACCAAACAATGACAATACAAAGACATTATACCCCTCGTACTGTACAAATAAATTTTCCAATTTTCAGTTTGGTACCTCTCCTTTCCACGAAAACAAATCAAAACAGCAAACACCAACGATACAAAGACCATCTCCCACCACCTACACCCTTTTCCCTCGTTTAATATCACTCTGTGACCACTTCTGAGCCAGTTAATTCCAGCATTCCTGGAACCTACCCTCCACTGGATGAAGGTGTCAAAGCCAGCGGCATAAGTTTCCACCCCCTTTCCACCACCTTCAGCACCACCTTCATCGAGGAGCAGAGAATCTGCTGGCGATGGCCAGCAAATGGAATTCCCGTTGAACAAAAAACCATTTGTCGTCAGAATGAAATAAAAAAAAGTATTACAAATTAAACGTCGGAAAATTAATTAAAGCAGTTCTCCCTTTTTTAATCCCCCATGCTCAACGACGTTTGTAAACACTAAATCGTTCCTTCCCAGAAATCCCCAACCCCCTTATCTTCCTCTCAAAAACTCCGACATTTTTGTTTCTGCACGAGTGACGAAACGTTCGCTTTAACGACGACTAGACAAGTTTGAGAAAATTCGGCACAGAAAGGGGGGGCAAGGGAGGCGGGGGTGAGTCTTCAGTATTCTCTCGTCCTTTTGGATTTTCCTTTTCTCATCTCCGAGACAACCGTCAGGAGTTGATGGAGGTGGGTGGAAAGGCGGTGAATAGGGGGGGTGAAAAGGGGGCGGGGGGTATATACTTTATTTCTGGCATTGCAGACGAATGCCACGGGGACGAGAAATACTCACCCCCTTCTATTGCGCATTCTGCCTTGACGCACTCCATTGTTCCGTAAAGCATCGCACGATTTCTTTCACCTTTTTTTCGGGGGGTGAGAGGGAGTGATGCATCGGATGTTGAGTGAAGACTCCATTGTTGCGGGATGGAGGGCATTGGGGAGGAAAATGTAGTTGAATTTTAAGAATTTTTTGGGGGTCTGGGAATGTCGGGTTTTTACGGGGGGCGCGGGCAGGCGCAGGGGGCCGAAGGGAAGGAGTTGTCACTGGAAATTGGTTCGGGGGACGAATTAATTCCGGTTTTTTTTTTTTGCATCTGGAATTTGTGGGGTTAAGGCGAGAGACACGCGGAACAATGGGAGAGGGTTCTTGCGGGGTTCCGCACCGAGACGAAGGAATTTCCACAGGGAATTGCAGAAAGAGGAGATTTTTCCAATTCCCGTAGTTCCTGAGAAAATGGAGATATTTTGTTCTCCACAAGTCAATGCGTTCCTCATTTTCAATTTTTGTTCTGCGCGGTTTATTTTGTAAAAAGTCTGTTGGAAAATATGAAAAAGGGAAAATCCCACAGGGGAAATATTTCCTGAACATAAAAGCCCTCCTCCATTTGTTCGTATATCCATCGTATCCCACTCTCGTCATACCGAGTACAAACAACAGTGTAGTGGGGAGTGAATGTTTTTATTTATTTTTCTTTTTAGAGAAAATGGGGACTGAGGGGAATTTCCTCACCCGCCAATTTTCCGTTCTTCCGTGACTTGGGATGACAACAAGGTGCGGATCCCTTTAATCCGTTCTATCAGAGGCAAATGAAGGAGGGGGGGGGGGGCAGATGGGGGAACAAATGGACAAAGGATTCCTTGTCCTGTAAAGACACTCGACAGTGCTCCATTGATAGGTGATGATGAATCCCGGGAATAAAATCTACATGAAAAACAATTGTCGTTTTTCAATTACGCCGAGTTAAAAAAACGATATTTTTCCGCTAGACCATTTTTCCCCTTTTCAATCAAAAAAAAAAAAACCAAAAACAAATAATGAACCAATTATTCTATAAAAATCTATTACATAGGTATTGATTTCTCAGTTGACGCTTTTCAGTATTTCAATAGACGGCGGCAGGAAAGCTGTATTCATCGGCGCAAAAGCCCCCCCCCCCTCCCCCCAACCACCCCCTTGAACACATACACAAGAGTAGAAGTACACATAATGTATCGATAAATCGGTCGTGCATTTCCTCTGTCTCTCGGTGTCTACGTGAATCGAAGTAAATATCGAACTGAACGAACGAAAAAGCGCATAGACACGGGAGAAAGGGATAAAAATATGGAGGGGGTGTGGAGGGTGGAATATGGAGGAGAGAGGTGTAGAAATTCACGAGACAGTAACGATGTCGAAACCGTCGGTGAATAGATAAATAAAATAACGAACGTGCTCCAGACACACTTCTCTCTTTTCGAAGTAAAAATTGTTCGGAGGTACTACCAAAAAATTTAGCTCACCAAATCGAACTAGATTTCAACAGCTATTGGATGAACATCGATTGGAATAATTATTCATCAGATTTTGTACGATAGTTGACAGATTTCCGAATGCGGGAGAAAAATCACTAGAAGACTATATTCAGATATTTTATTTAATTTTCCGACTGTTGACACTCCAATGTCAAAGCTAATTAATTACAGCACAACGACACTAGTTACCGCGGGATATTTCCATGCAGTAATTAATTATTGAACAGAAAGATGGGAATGCTCAAGTGGAGAAGGGGATGCGTGGGATATTAATGCGACACACCATATGACCGCAATTAATAAACGATGCGCCCACTATTCTTGTTTGCCCCCCTCGTCCTCCCCCTCCAGTGATCAATGGCCATCAATTAAAACGAATTTTAATTAACTGCCGGGGGGTTTTAATTAGGAGATAAATTTATCGGCGCATCACGCATTTTCGGGGATGATTGAATCAGGAAAAATCTGGAGATATTATTTGAGACTCTCGGTGTGTGTGGTCAACGAATTTATCCACCACTGAAATTACATTTTTTTATCCAACCCCTATCTCGAAACTTTAACTCTTTTTGGATTGATACTGGAAAATCTCTGTGACATTCCACCGACGCTGGGATTGCCCCATGGAAGAGAGATAGATTCGATTAATCGGCGAGGTTATCATCTCCGATTGCTCCGAGCTCGGATTTTCCACTGGTTTTTCTACTGAGGGGGAGACATTTCGTTTTTCCGCGGATCCAGTAAATGTTGTTAGTGGATATTTTCCGGAGCCATGGGTTTAATCTCCCGATGGGGAAAACCCTCGTGAGATCAATTTTTAAGTTGATTTCGAGATGTCTTCGGCGATTAGTGATTCCTTTAGCGGTTGGAGAATCTATCACTTTATTCGTATACACGGGGAGAAATGTTCAGTCAAAATTACGGTACTTTCGGTTCGCGTACCGATTACGGAATCGACTTGAAAAATTTATGTGTCGGTATCGTAATTTTTTACAGATAATTCAGATAGAAATTACGGAATGCCCAAGGAAATTCTGTGACTTTAAATAAAAATTACGTGACAGTGTTAAATTTCCTACACCCACGTTTCACAATACAGGACACATCATTTTTATTGAATATTTCTCTCTGTGTAATTATTTCCTTTTGAAAACACGATGAGAATTATTGTACGATAATTTGTCTCATATCTCTCCAATTCACATTTTTCTGTTTTCGTCTGGATTTTCACGATTTGTTATTGTGCTAGGCAAGATCTATCGACCTATTCTCTGGTATACACACACTTTCCGTTCCATTTGGCTTTTCTTTTTTTTTCAACACAAGTCAGGAATAAGTAAGGCAAAGCAAACCTCTTACGTTTCCATTTACCGAAACGGTTTTTCAACTGGTTTCACCTTGGCTCTTTAATTTTGCTCTCGGCGTTTTATTTCATTCCCTGGATTTTTCTTTTTTTCAGAATTGCCAGGGATACAACGCCACTTGTTATTCCGTTGACGTGCGGTTTACGTCAGCACTTACAGTCTATTTTACAGCGTTGAGGGGAATGTTTATTTTTTTTTTTTCGACCAAATTTAAGGGGATCCGTGATCTGTGGGGTTTCGGAGAAAAGCACAAGAGGTACAATGAGATGGTTTTAATGAGCTCTGATACGTGCCAAGTTTTCAAAAAAAGGCGGCATAAAAATTGAAGAATTTCACTCAGCCATTATCAAGCTGGAGACGATAAAAAAAATATTATCACGAAGCAAGAGATAAGATTTTCGTTCTAAAAGTTAATCCACGATTTTCGCTAATCGTTACCACTACCAAACCCAACATTAAGCCCTCGACAAATGTCAAAATGCAGGAATTGGGTTAAAGGCGTCTGGGATGGCAGTCGCCCCCAAGTGTATCACAGAGACATTAAAATACCCTCAGTGGCATATCCACCTGTTTCTCCCCCTTCATCTTCATATCTATCTCGACGAAACAACCACCATTCCCCCCCCCCCTTCCACCCCTCCACCCCTCGAGGCATTTCCGAGTTGACGTACATACGATGGAGTTTCCCTTTCCCCGAGCAGGAACTTTCGTGTCTCGTGTGCTTCCGGAAGACTTCAAGCTTTCCACCGACTCGCCTATCCCTCTTCTTCAACCCTCTGGAAGGCCCCACCGGAACTCGAGTAACGTATATACTACTCCAACATATCCACCCTCCATCCCCTCACAAGCCCACGTTTATTCCAGCCTCGTATCTTGCAACTCACGAGGTATACCTGAAGTACACGTCCACTGGCAGGAACGAAGTAAGACAAATGCGTCCCAGGTGTCGTCACCAGACCGAGAAAAATCGAATCTCGAGTTTACGCCGAGTTGACTACTTTTCCCTACTCCTGTGTGTTTCCATTTGTCGTGTAGCCTGGGGGTAGAAAAGACCATTCTCTCTTGTGATTCGATTTCTACTCGCTTATCGATGCTACACCAGTGATCAAAGTTTTTTTTTCTCAATTGTCAGACTCACTCACGATAGAATGGCTGATTGTCATTTCATTGGATAGAATGGAAAATTTACCTGTTTGTTGATAAAGATTTAAAAAAACACGATAAATTTTACGCTAGTAGTTATTGAATTACGGATGGAACAACATTTTTCTTGTAGATATTCGCTGCTATTTGATCAGTCACTAGTTTTCGATATCAATTTATTGTAATAGTTGATAGTTATTTTGATTATTCAATTCCTAGATTTGACTAAATTTGTGTAACCAGTATGCGGTGGGTTTCAGTAATTATTCTATGCCAATTAAAATGTGCAATTGAATTATTTACATATAATCAGGCGATGTGCTTTCGGGGGAGTTACAAACAACGAGTTTGATGGCTGAGACAATAGCGAGAGACAATAATAATCGAATGGCAGTGACCGAAGGGAGATTACCTAATTAGCAATTAGCACCGTTGTAGCCCCGGATTTTCGATGGGTTGGATAAATGCAATGGCCCCACGTGTGTTAACGCCCTCGTGGATGATTCAACCATCATTTCTCCATGTTTCTACACGTCAAACCCATTCCACCGGAGTCGATTCCCAACGGTTTTCCAACATCGATGTAACATCAATACAATCAATTTCGGGGTATGATTTATGATTTAACGCGTTTCCACGCGCGGATGCCTGGTTTTATGAATTTCAGACGAATTTTTGTGTCAATCATTCCGAGAATTAGGGGCGATAAGCTTTTGCGTCATGGTTCTATCGCTGGATGTATTAATTTGGTGGACTCGTGGGAGAAGGGGAAAATGAAATGAAATTAATGAATGTCACTGTGATGAATTTTCCACAGAGGTACAACGCAATGGTAGATTTGGATTTTTGGAAAATTGAAAAAATCAGGATGTTAATCACCCGGAAAAATTGACTAATGGAAATCGCTGGAAATAATATGATGATGGAAATAATATGATGATAATGATGGAAAATTTTCGAGCGAAGCACAAGAGAAGCTTGTGACGTGTGAATTTCGGGACAGAGTTGGTAAATCCCATCGATTTAAATAAAAACTGTTAATTAGACATTAGAAACTACTTTGTCGACGAGAGATAGGGATTACCCGGAAATTTCAGAGTGTCAGTAATCCCGGACAGGTACCCGCCATAATCAGGCCTGCTAGCCAATGCAAGCTAGACTACACACATACGATGTGTGCAAGCAACTGAGGTAGGGGAAACGGTCATTAATTGTGGCGAGGCATTAAATCCGGGTACGTCGATAGGGGATATACAGCAGGTGCAAGCCAGACCTCCGATGTGTGATCCTCGGTGTAGCCGACGCCTGATATCCACCCAGGGCTTTGCTCTCGACACTAAGTGCACGCACTACCCTCCACGACAATTAGTATGTGTCAAAGGTCAGCCCTTGTTACAAATAACATCGGTGTACCGAATTTATCCAAACGTGTTGGATATCAATTTTTTTCTTCAGGTTAAAAATTCACTCGCAAAATCTTCTTATATTTCTGGATTTAGGAAATATTTATTTCTTTGTTATTCTTTGTTGTAGAGCCTTTTCTTCGTGTCATAAAAAGGGGAAACAACTCCCGGAGAGACTTTCTCCGTGCGGATTTTTCCCAAAATATATCTGGTGAGGATATAGAGTGGGTCAAGAAAGGAGAGACCGGGGGTTAAGGGTGGATGGAGAAATTGTGGAATGCCCTCTGGAGAGGGCAGAGATGAAGAGTTCAATATGGGCCTCACAAGTAAGGTTTAGAATCAAACAATTTTAAATAACAATTCTCATTGTTTAAAATACTCAAAGTGTTTGATTAATCGAATCCTCATAATCTAATAGAGCGCATCAGAAAATTCTTACATTTCACATTTCACTTCAGCCAAACATTTCCTTTAAAATATTTTTCTCCAAAAGCAATGAATTATCAATGATTGCAGTAATCAGTGATATTCTTCGGAATAGCGGAGTTCCCTACTCTGTTATTTCACTAATACTCCGTTGAAAATAATATTATTGCACAACCCTGCGCTTCCGGGAGAACTTTGTCTCGGAGGGAAAATATTCACCTGAATATCCCAGAAACTACTGGAGATAAACGAATCGTCTTACTGAGTTTTCAAGCGGAAATTTCACCGGCTTTAAAATGGGGTCATTTTCGAGTTTCTCCCTATTCTCTAGCTTTTCGACCACGAAATAGCAGTTTGCATGCTTACTTCCGTTTTTATTTCGTATTCGTAACTTCTATCGAATTATTCACAACGGTATGCAAATAATATTCTGTGCTCATCAAAACGAGATGGTGAAATATTACAAAAAAGGGAAATTGTTCTCTCAGGTGCGGTTTTTTTTTTTTTCAGTGGGAGATCAAAGCGAAGCTCCGACGCGATTTGGTCCAGAGATAGTTTGCCATTGGGATGGAGGAGACTTTTAGCTTGTGGCGGAGTGCTTTACGCAAAGTAAATGGGAAACTCACGGTCTTTGAGGGGTTTTTCTCATCTGAGGAGTCATTACAGGCATTTGTAATCGCTCAAACGTAGTTTTGGGGGGAATAATGAACGGCGGTTGAGCATTTGGAGAAAAGACAGGGCAATTGCCGACTCGACCATCTGAGAAAGTCCACAGCGATACGGGGTAGAATGATGGCCTTTGGATGAGCTTAAAGATTTTATAAATTTGGAATCTGATTGGAGTAATTCCTGATGAAGGATAAAATTTGGAGATTTGGAGGGTTTGACACACGAGGATTTGACCTATCTAAAATAGAAAACCAGACTGTCTCGCTAGTTCTAGTTACGCTGTGTCGCGCTATCTCAAATTATCCTGAGGGCCAATTTACGAGGTAACGTCCAACTGCAGACGTCACCTATTCCCTGGCAATGTCTACCCTACCAACCTCTCGTAGAGTGGTAAATTGAATTCACGTCAACCACGATGAAGTCGAATCAACTTAACGAGTTAACCAAATTTGATTATTATATGGTAACACAGAGGTAGTACAAAGAATACGTGAATATTCATGAAACATTTATCAAACACCCAATTGTTCAACAATTAGGGGATTTAATATGAGAAATTAAAGTCGTTGGCATTGCAATTTAATTAACAATTCAAATTGAATGATAATTTGTGATAGAGGGTGCTCTCTGCCAAATGCTAAACGGTGGAAAGGGCGGTGGGCGATGGGCGATGGGTGATGGGTGATGGGAGTGAATTCTCTGGATGGCTGAAGAAATTCCTGCGTGGAAAACTTCAGCATTACAACCATCTCTCCCTCATCTCAAACCATTTGCTCATCCAAATGATTATTTAAACGGTCTGCGACAATTTAAAATCATCTGTAGCTGAACCTCAAGAATTGTCAACCATATCAAGAAGATCAGAGACAGAAGGAGTATTAAAATCCATGGATTGTTCGTTCAATTAAAAATCATGAATATCCATTATTGTTGTTTCAGATATCTCCCAGCTGACGTACCATCAACTCAGAGATATCCAACACTTCCCATACAACTGGCCAAGTCTCTATGGAGTGTCAATGAAGCTTCCGAGGGCTAACTTTGCCGAACAAATGAGGAGGTGAAACCTGTCCGTGGTAGCACAAGGTGGATTCATCTCAAACCACCCATAACCAGAGCCAGAACAGAGAAGAACAGAACCTGTACTGCTGCAGAGGGGCTTTGAGGGGTGGAGACTTCTGTTCAGCATCGACCTGCTCTCGATGCATGAAATTAGGAAACTCTAGTGACGTCAGCCCGAGTGAAAACTCATCCCCCAGAAGACAATGGGCTCCAGGTACTCAGAATATTCTCTTTTACGAGAATTGTTTGAAAACAGCTGGAAAACTTGGCTTTTTGCAAAATCTTAGGGTGACACCATTAATCAAATTTTAGTGGGATTTTCTTATAGCTCTTCTCATTTGGGATTTAGAGGTCTCGCTGCGATATTTTGTCGGGCGAGGATCGATCCCGGGGTTGGAAAGTTCAGAGGTCATGCTGAAGGCGTCGCATACTATTTTAGTGAAACTCTTTGCTGATGATTTTAATTTTTTAACAAACAGTCTGTTGATCTCATTGTTTTGTTTGGAGGTTTTATTTCTCTTGTTATGGAGGACCATGATGGGCTTTGTATAAAGGGACTATTAAAATTTATCAACTCGGAGGAATGACAAAGTTCAATAGTACTGTATTGGAGTTAACTTGGAAAGGCGGTTACGGTCACGATTCAGTCACGAGAATCCAAACTTGGATGAGGGTATGGGAGAAAAGCGTTGGGGGGTTTGGTGGGAAAATAGGGGGATGGCATCCATGAGATTGCACCCCGTAGTCTAGTGGTATCCCATTGAAATTCCACGTGGGGATCGTGGGATTTCGCGGGGGCAAATCCTACATTCTCCCGGACTAATTTCATTTTCTCACTTGCGTCCTCCTTACACGCAATTGTAGCGCTACAAAAGTTTAGGATTGAGGGCTAGATTCTTCGGGAGGGGGTGAATAAATTTTATGGGGTCTGGATTATTTTTTAATCGACAGACATGCCTGGGTAATGGGACGCAAAACTTTTGAAAATGGGAAATTTTACGGCTGAAGAGATTAAAGGTTCGATTATTTTAAATTGCCAACTACAACTCACCACAGTGTGTTCCAATCCACCAATCACAGCAAGGTCGACGTTAATTCCTCGATTCCCACCAAGCTTCCCACAGAAATCTAAAATCGAAGAGAATTATGTTCATTATTCTTTACATCAATTACACAGCTATCGAAAAGGAAAACGTGGAGAACAGTTGTTGGAGGAGCTCTAGGTGGCAACGGGTGTAAATACGATAGAAAAAGGCTTTGGGGGTGGTGACAACGGTGTATTTTCACCCTAGAGGGGCTAAAGCCGATTTCCAATGACACGGGACACGCATTAGTGAGTTTACAACACTGCGATAGTTTCAAACTCATTTTTCTTTTTACCTCTCACAATTGCTGGATTTTCTCGGGATTTACTGTGGGCAGTTGGAGATTCAAAATTGCCGCCAATCAGTTGATTTCAATCTCACCATAAAATAAAATAAAAATAAATATTTGCCCCATTGAAAAATAATTGGCGGACTCCATCGATTTGGGTGGCACCATTTCCTGATTTATCGGGTCATTTCTGTTTTTCGATTTTTGAGGAATCGAGTGAATCGAGTGAATCGAGTGAATCGAGTGGGTAATTAATTCATCGAACTTCCGATGTGAAATCGACATGGAGAAACTGTTCAACTCAAGTTATTCGACGTCTCAGACCGGAAATCGATGACGTCATTGACGAAGAAAGAAGCTCCCTTTGGTCGTTTTCCGGTGCGAAAGGCTTTTAGAGTCGTCCAACGGAATGGCGGATCGTCCAATAAAAATACCGAGGGAGGTCGACGTAAGACCAATAAGTCTCTCCGTGTGGCATGTCTGCCAACAGTGAACGTGATCATATTGAAAAAAAAATATTCGAGGGCATTAGAAAACGGAAGGAATTCCCATTTCTCGATTTATCCAGATGGGAATCTCCTCGGGGACGAAAGGGTCATGTTATTTACAATCATCATATTGCAATGACCCATTTTCCTCAATCCATCATTTACACTTTCAACTGATTTATTTATTTACTCGCAGAGAATTTTTTTTATTAGAGAATTTTCACATTGATTTCTTTTTATTTTATTGAAAAAAAATTATTTCGAGTTACATTACATCTCGGAAATTCTCTTATCACTGGCATTACTTTTAGAAAGTGAAAAAAACCGACTGAAATCCCTTGAAACCCTCGTTTAACTCTCGAAACGATGGAAAGTGTAGATTTTTTTTTCTCCATTATTTTATGCGAGGCCGGTGGATTTACATATTTTTGGATTAGGAGTACATTCAACGAGAGACCCGGCAAAAGTCACGTACCATGGATATTTTATGATATTTTCCGTCTTCCTTACTCCCGTAATATATACGTCAAGCCTCAACCCCCACTGGCTCATCTCTCAGGAGTCCGCTCGTGAAGGGTTAAGTCCGGAAAAAGCTATCCCACCTCAAACCCCCTTCAACTCTTCAGCAAACCCTTCGTAAAGTCCATGAAAAGTCTCTCCGGCGAGCCGTAAAAACTCGTGAAATTGCAGTTTACACGTGACACTCGCGTTCTCAATGTAAAAATAGAAAAAAAAAATCGAAAAAAAAAGCATAACCAAAGGGCAAATAATGAGAGAGGAAACCTGTCCTCGAGATTCCTTCCACAACATTTTTTCTTCTCTCCTCCAATTTTTAATTCTCTTCTCTTCCAATTTAATGTTGAATTTTTATTATTAATCTATTTGCATTATTGACCCATAAATTTAAGCCAATCATTTTGAGACCTTCAATTTCCAGCGTTGACCCGGAATTTCCAATTCTGTTATCATAATTTCCATTCGATCCATTCCATATATTATAAATATAGATATCACATCGACTAGTAATTTATTTAATTTATGTAATTTATGACACAGCTCATGTGATCCTGTCGTTACAAGAAAAATCCATCAGCGGGTGTCTCCGGGATGATATAAAATCCCTCGGACTGCAAATAAAAATGGAGAATCCAGAGGGAAGGAGATCTGACCCAATTTCCCATTTTCGGGGGTCGAGAGGGGGTAGCTTTCCCAGAGGGATAAAGGATGTGCATCAGCACGTGGACGAATGGTGGAGGAGTCGAGTAGCTCAATCGTTCTTCGCACTCTGATGTATCGCTGTAGTTTAGAATTCTAGCAGTGAGTTGCATCCAAACGATGTCTCCACGTGAATTGAGATATTCCATCTCGAGTTTCACTGGAGGATGATTAAAATGAACTGGTGATAAAATTCAAGAGTCCTCTGTATTTTTTTTTTTCATGGTTTTTTTTTCACGGGAGCGGATCGAATCAAATTTTGACGGGGTAATTAATATTCATGGGGGGATGAACGGGCGTTCGATGTTTAACTGCACTCGGTCCACCTCTGATTGGAAAGGGTTAATGAAGAAACTGAGGGGGAGATTCATTGGTTCAGCGTCACGATTCGTTTGTTCATGCGAATGTACCGTTAATGGTGAATTTGTTTGGTAATGAATGAATTATCTTTCGATTATCCGTGGTAATGACGATCGCAGATGATCATGTGCTTGACGGTTTTCATTAATCATTCGATGCATTGGGTTTCATTAAAAAAATTATTTTAGGGGAGAACTGGAGAATATCGACACCAGGGGTTTAGTGGGCCATTAATTAATTTTCAAAATTATTCTTTTTTGCATCTCTATTGCAATCTGGACGAAACTATTAAAAGATATCAAAACTTTTTCAATTATAAAAATACATTTGACAGGAAAATATCTGAAGGATGAAAAAATCAAGTTGACTTGAATCATCTCAATTCTGATAATTATTTCATAGTCTGTAATTAAAATGTTGACCAATTTTTCGGTTTGCTGTATCACGTGAAGATTGATCGTCAAAAAATGGACAGTGGATTGAAATAATGAATTCTCAAACCCAAAAGGCAACTTCGCCGAGTCCATTAAAGCTGCCTTGTAGCCCCTGGGGGGATATCTCCTGTGGGTAAATAAACAGAGATACTTGTGACCGAGGTCCGGGGCCAGGTTTGAGAGAGACTATTTTCCAGGGGTAAAGGGGTAGGTCAGGGGGGTGCAATCGGGGGATATTTTACGAAAGAGCCAGGGGAGGATGGCGTGTCTCGGTTATCGATCCTCACCGCCCAACTGGCCAACTAGAGGGTACAGTGCACACACGTAATTCACCGGGTTATTCCTTGCTCACATCCTTCTCCATAAAAAAAAAAGGTTATTAACCCTCTCCGCTCTCATTAAATTCCCGTACACCATTCAATGATATTATTTCACCCCCTTCTATATCCCGCCCCTGTCGTATCTATCCAATCGCTTTATTAATATTTTTTATCTCGACAATTTGTTACGAGTCGTACTATCAAGCGTAAAAACTGAATATATGAATAATAAAATTCACCGGTGTACGTTTGAATTGAGTGAACTTCAAGAACGTGGGGATATAGTCGATAGACTTTATCGGACTTTATCGGTGCTCTATGGGTTCAGAAATTCACCATCAAATTGAATTAAAGAATATTCCGTAAACTATCGATGAGTCGTTCGTTTCAGAAATTTAATTAGTCAATCGATTACAGAATAGGTGCAGTAAAGATTGAATACGATTTTTTCAATTTAAAATTTTTAAACCGCTTCCGTAGAATTGTATATATCGAATTATATCGAAACTATGCGAGTGGTGTCGATGAATTGATCGATTAGTAAAATGTATTGGACTAGCTAAAAATATCTAGTTAATTCTAGTGATATTAGTAATAGTGAACAAATATTCAGAAAATTGGTGACATAGCCCTTCGATATTCTATTCGATTCTCGAGTGTGCACCAGGTGGCCATAATTTCCGTATCCCGGTAGTTTATGGTAGTGCCACAGTTTAGCCCCAGGCGTATATCGAAAATCCAGCCTTTCGATATCACTCGAGTGTTCCTGAGAGGTGGCAGTGGTGGAATGAAAGGTGGAGGTGGGTTAACACCGGAGCCAAACCACCACCACGAGCATCAAAGCTCCCAAGTAGAAACAGCCCAACCCCTCTCCCCGAGTTATATCGAGGATCTAGGGGTAAGGGAATCCTTACAAGTGGACCGAAACGTGTGAGAGAGCAGATGTAGCTTCCCTTGGTGTTTTACGCGCCAGATAAAGTTCTCTCACTCCACCAGAACAGATACCTTTTATCCAGGTTCAATGATACCCATGGGTTTCTACCATGAATTTTTAATTTCTCTCTCACGGTTGGAGCACTAGGAAATTCCTTGAGACCCCAGAGTACTCGACGATTTATTTTTCATTAATTATGAGATACGCCATAGATTGGCACGTAAAAATCCCCATTACCTTTATCAATTGCTAGACTAAAAAATCTAATTCAAGTTGAACATTCCTAATTTTACGTAAACGAGATCAAAGGGAAAATTCTCCAACTCATTTTTATTATTTTCTTCCTTTCCTTTTCTTTTTATTTTTCATTCTTTTTTTTTTTTTTTTTGCCATTTTAATTTCATGGCTGGGCGGAAAAGTTTTTCGCGGAGGAATTTAGTTAATCCACCGATTTAACGACGCAGAGTGGAATCTCGTTAGATTCTATCTCATTCCCCGCACAGCCCCGTCAATTCCCCATTCCCTCTTTACTCCTTCACCCCTATCCCAATGGGTAAAGATCACGCGATAAGTTGCCTAATTTAGTCGTCGATTTGCGTAATGACGAAAAAATTCATTTCCAGAATGGTATACCAACGGCAAAGGGATAAATTGTCAAATTTTTCAATGATTCGGTGGTATCTTCGTGTTATCGTCTTTGTCGCATTTGTCTTGTTGATCTTGATCAACTCTTGACGCAAAAGGTCTTCATTACGACCGAGGCCACGAACGAGCGTGATTCATCAAAGTATTCGTTCTACTTTCCCGAAATAAACTCAATCCTTTGAAAAACCATAAATTTTTTTTCCATTCTAAAACCGAATAAAATGGTGAAAGGTCGCTGTTAAATTTTAACAACACTACACGAAGAGATTACAAAATACTCAATAAAAATTACGTGTCTTTTCCATATTTCCGGAAATGTTACGGAAATGTTACGGAAATGTTACGGAACTGTCACGTCATTTTTACCTAGTCACGAAATGTTTGTACAGTCTTTCATAATTTTTATCTGAATTATCTGCAAAAAATTACGATACCATCAAATAAATTTATCGACTCGCTCGGTAAGTGACCTAAAACTTCCGTAATTTTGACCGAATATATCTCTCCGCGTACGTTAACGACTCTATTTCTTAAAATAGAACCAATAGTCGTCTCGAAATCTAACAAGATTATCGAAATTTTATATTCAATCCTCGAAACCGAGAATGCATTTATTAATTAATTTTCCCAAGTAATCCCCTCTTTTCTCTGCTCCGGGAACTAGAGAATTACGTAACCATTGCTTATAAGACTTCCCCATGGAATTTTCGTTGAAATAGCCGAGGAATATCGGTGGGTTATAACGAGAGGCTCCCAAGATTAACCCACCCACCCGTCCCACCGGATAAACCCCTTTGCTAGCGCTACTGGAGAGATGTAACGAGGACACGTGCAACGATGGATACATGGGAAATATAGGTATATAATAGCCGTATCGTGAATCCTTGAAGACGGGCCCTGGAGATCAACCTGGATCATAATATCCCAACGCCTATATCCTACAACCTTCGTAATTCGATATATCTCGTTATCAACCCCGGGTAAATCTCCACCGAATGCAAAGAGAGGTAGTTGAAACGATTTTAACAACTAGTTATCAACATCAACAACTATTTAATAATAATATTTCTTGATGATTTTTGGTGCCTAGATGCCCGTTCGGAGGTCTCCGAAAGATTAAAAAAAAATTAAAAGTTAATTGAAATTCTTCTGCCCTAAGTCGGAGTTGAACCCGCGGCTCGCGGTTTTGTTGGCGGTCATCTATTTGTTACATTTCAATAAATATAGTTCCAATGAATATTTGCTGTGATGTAGCAGCTTGATTCTTTGTTGATTTTTTGAATTGTGGTTGAAAAATAAGAAATTGTTGTTGGAGTTTTTAATTGTATTAGACACTCGACGCGCTGATTATTAATTTAACGCAATCGACGCGCAGATTATTCATCTGTAAGATTGTACTGTTTAAAAATTACTTTTGAAATATGTTTTTAAAAATAAGAAATTGTTGTTGGAGTTTTTAATTGTATTAGACACTCGACGCGCTGATTATTAATTTAACGCACTCGACGCGCAGATTATTCATCTGTAAGATTGTACTGTTTAAAAATTACTTTTGAAATATGTTTTTAAAAATTAACAAATTGTTGTTGAACTTTTTAATTGTATTAGATACTCGACGCGCTGATTATTAATTTAACGCACTCGACGCGCAGATTATTCATCTGTAATATTGTACTGTTTAAAAATTACTTTTGAAATGTTTTTAAAAATTAACAAATTGTTGTTGGACTTAGAAACACCTTAGAATTTTTAAACATAACACATTACGAGGGGCTACTCACTCCCAAATTGATACCACTTCATTTTGAGGTCGACTTCAAATGAATTTCGTCATGATTTCGGTAATTGCGAAGGGCACGCGATTTCAGTGATTTCAGGCTTCAGAACCAATGACTTTTTTATTTCAATTTTGTAGTTAACGATTGCAGTTAAAACTGAGTCATTAAAATCACAGCAAAAATAATTCGAGAGAATAATGAGACAATTATTGTAATTAAACTTTTTAGTTTAGAGTTTCGATTCGCATCGATATAAATGTGGACATTTATTTCCCTTTTAGAGAAGATATTTGTATCTCGTTTCTATTTATGACTGCAGGGTGAAAATATAAAATTCACGCTTGGTGAAGTTGGAGGTGTTATAACAACTCCATTATCATTGAGAAATTATACAAAATGGTGATGTTCTTGTGGTCTGGAGGATGTCGCAGTGTAATAAACCGTCTTAAGATGGCTGGTAACATAGTGTCTGGGGGGATGGGTGACAACGACATGATCTCGTGGGTGCCAGATGGCCCCGACGCTGATCGAGAGCGCCAACTCTGTTCCTCATGTACCCTCACCTGGTTTTATATAATACTCCATTCTCACCCCAACTTTCTTATTCAATTTGTCGTTTGCGTCCACCCCTTGACTCTCCTCCGTTGAATTCTTTTTTCAACCCTTTGTCCCGTCAAAGTGACCACTTTTCTCTGCCGTTCATTTTCTCTGGCTACTTCCTTAGACTGTCCGATCTCTTCTTCTTTTTTCAACAAAAAAAAAGAGTCAAATCGACGATAAATACGGAAGACTTGCCACCGAAAAAGAAGCTTGGTCCTTTGTCGATAAATAAAATGGTAGATTGCCATATTGGTGGTTTATTTGGTTTTGTGACTGGGGAGAGATGAGTCCGAGGGTTTCGGATGGGGCAGAATTACCCAATCTTTATCAACTTTTCCAACTTGTAACTTGATCATGAGAACGTTATCAAATTACTCAAGTGACGGCTGATCTTTCTCCTCGAATTTTTAATTCAGAGGTCATGTGTACAGTTTGAATGACCACTCCAACAACAGAGGGATCAGGAAAATTCGAGACAGCAATTCCTCCGGTGAACACGAAAAGTTGGATTTTAGGGGTCTCAAGTGCAGTACGTAGGAGGAGGAGGAGGAGGAGGAGGAG
>NW_011887796.1:555347-578897 GCF_000806365.1 Fopius arisanus | reverse complement strand
GCGTCACTCCGCGTGTACCTCGAACGCGAGTGTAACCAGCGGGCGGCGAAGGAGGAGGAGGAGGAGGAGGAGGAGGAGGAGAAGGAGGAGGAGGAGGAGGAGAAGGGGGAGAAGGAGGAGAAGGAGGAGCAAGAGGAGGAGAGGGGTTTTGTAATGAGAAGAGTCGAGTGGATTCTAACAGTCGTGTCTCCTTGCCCATACCCTCCCCCTTGCAGGGGCACTTGACCCCAGAGTTAATTCACTTCCAACCCCTCCCTTTGTGATCGTAAACGATAATCGACTGTAAACACGAAGAATGCACAGGATTGCGAACGTCGAGTCCAGGAGAATTAATTCAACTTTGCGCTCTGTTTATTTCATTTAATTGGTTCCAGTCACTCTCAATTGACTCGAGAAAAATCAATACACCTCACCTCCATAAGAATGAAGAAGAGGGAATTTTTAAAATTTAACGGTAATAATTTCCCACGGGGATGATGGAACAATTACAGAGATCCGCATTTCCGTCCCTCCAGCTACTGAATCTCGAAAAACTAATTATCCAAATTCTCTCGTAATGACAAAAACTCGGGAGAATCTGGTGGATGTTGAGATGAAAAAAAAAATGGATGAAAAAAATTATCACGAGTGCAGTAATTGTCGTTTCAACGACAATCATGAAAAATCCCCGGGGGAGTATTTCTCGGTGGTTTAATGGCGCCTCGTTACGCCATTACCGGCTGCGTCCATTACGCTCCTCGTTGTCCGATAGAGGTGTGATAATAATTTTCCGAGGCATTCAGCCCTCACAAATTTTTATCTCACCGTAAGACCCTTGAGGCCCCCATTCTGACATGTCTCATTTTTTTCTCATTCGACAAAAAAATCTCAGATAAATAAACAAAAATTATAAAAAAAAAAACTCAAAATCCACCCGTAATCCGAGAAAAATTACATTTTTTATTTGGACTCACCACAAAAATTCGACGTATTCTCTGGAAAATTGTATTATTCGCAGATTACTTCAATCTAGTTTTCCTTTTATCGTCGAACAATGAGAAAAAAATTGAAAACACTCGTCTCTCTCCGTCTTAAAAGGTTTTTCCACTTTCACTCATCCCCCAGACAACTTTTCACCCTTATCTGGCGTTTATTTTTATTTTTCGGATGAGTCTGCAGGAGGGTGAGTAGATGTGCCGGGTGATAGGAGAGACCAAAGGGATCCTGGGGTGGAGTGAAAGGAGCCAAACACAAAGGGCCAGTGTCGTGGCTTGAAAGGGAAAGGCGACAGTCGCCCATTGTGACGTTGCATTTCCCTTTAGGCCTCTTTGGAAATAGCCTCGTTGGTGGGCTCGGCAAATTTACCACTGAATCATGCAAAAGACCAGTCATTTTGATACATCAGCTCCGGAGATACTCGTAAATATCCTCTTAACCATGTAAATTTCAATCTTACCTACGAATAGCTTAGACAGCTCTTAGACAGTGAAATTTTCCGCAATCTGGAAAACTCTAATTCCAAAATATGAGGTTTTCATTTTAGGTTTTATGCGGTTGAATTCTTGCGGTTTCTCCCGATGGACCAGACGTCAATTCTTGTAATTAATAATCCACCCCTCATCGGTGGAATGAATGGAGAATCGGGGAGAATCTTGGAAAGGGGAAATGATAGCCGTGTGCTCAGGCGAGTACAAAAGACGGGAGATCGGAGAATATTTCGCTTCATCGAGCATTTCCTCATTCCGCCTTATCTTTTTATCGGTGGCTATTCACTTCGCGGGACTTCATAAAATCCTCCTCGCTCACAAAATCAGACATCGGAAAGTCACTTATCGTATTGTTGCCATAAATAAAAACATATCCTCCCGCAAGACCTCTTCCCACTCCATCCAAAATCACAGAAATTATCGTCAAATGAGGGCAAATCATTCCTCACATCCAAACCACCCCCTGCCCTCATCAAATTTTGAAAAAAAAAAACCTCTATTTTAAGACTCCTCTATTATTGATTTTTACATTTTTCGATTTAATCTCCAGCGGAAATTTTACGTTCTATAAATGAATTCTCTGGATTTTATTAATACGGAAAATGAGTTTTTCTTTAGGTCTTGAAATGCGAATATTTGAAAATCTATAGTTCAGAGGACATTCACGTTCCGTGAGGAAAATAACGACTGGAGAACTGAGAGGATGAGTTTGCGCCTGACTTCTCTTAACAAGACCAATCGAGAAGTTCGTTGAAGGGTCAAATGCCGACGAGCGCCATAGAGAGTAAGTCAAATAAAAAATTAAAAAACAATTCTAAATAAATGCGATATAAATGAGATATGGGAGGGATTTGCTGAGTTTTTCCGTTGATTTTAAAGTCGCAGACAATTTTTATTCAGTAATGCAGGGTAAAATTCTGAGAAAATAAAGAGGAAAAGTACAAAGTACAAGAGCAATCGTACGAGTTGAGCCGAGTCTATCTTGGAATCGAGTTTTCCTTACTTGAATTGTCGATGATGAGACGGCAGAAATGCAATTGGGGAAAAAGTTCCGGAGGGCTGGGGCAGTTTTTTTTTTTTACCTCGGCGGTACGAGTATTTTTTAAATACGCAAAAAGTGTCAATTTCCTTGGACTCTTTTTTTATCAACGTTTGAGGGGCTTCTTTCTTTCTTCTATTTTACATCTGAGGAAAAATAACAAGTCCAGATTGCGAGTAGCCTCTGGTGAAACGGTGGCGACACGCCATTTATTAGAGCGAGTTGATCATACTTTTCTCTAATTGGAGTGGAAAGGGTTCGCTCCTTCGTTAACCAATTTCTTACTCTATTTTCACTCTTTCTCTCGCTTACTCTCGTTTGCCACTTGATTTATCGGCGTTACCGCCTTTTCAAAACTAAACTCAACCCGCGGCAAGTTGGAAGAAAAACCCGGGGGGAAACGATTGTTGTTTGTTTGACTAAGTTTGGAAAAAATCCGGGTGGAGAAGAAATGGAAATTTTAAGACTTCACTAATTATTTTCAACTACTAAATTCCCAACCCCCCAACAGCACCCTTTCCCTTTCCCTTCGTAAAATCAATCAAAATTTCTTCCCAAAGAAACAATTTCCCTGATGAAAAATATTTTTTTCAATTTTTCACTTGGAAATTTTTTCTCTTTGCGACCGTGCGAAAATTCTCGTCTGAAGGAAAAACGGCTTTTACCCGGATTGAGAGTGGCACGTGGTGAAAGAAAAAAAAAATAAAACTAAAGAGAAAAAAAAATGGCGCGGCATTTTCTCCCAGTGAATTCACAGTGCACTGGATTTTGTATTTTCCGCAATTTCGAGTGTTTCCACGGGGCAACATAACACACCCCTTCCTGGTTGGTCCCAAGAGTGCAAATGCGGGATTCGGAATGGTGTGTAAAACGCATGGTGTGATGCAAAAGGCGAAAGCAAAATGGGAAAACGACATGGGACGAGGGCAAAGGGAGAAACTGCCAGTGCAGTGAAAACGAGTGACCCATTGTGGTTGTGCACTATTTGTGGTAGATGCTGTGTGTACATTTTAACAGCATTTGCGGTAAATACTCGACGTGAAAACTGCGGGTAATACTGGCCAAGACTTCAAGGGTGAACTCGTGCATTAACACCATTTTCAACTAAACCGTTATTTCAATTGTTTTTACAGAAAATATGTTGACGCCGTCTACATATTTTCAGTGACTGATAGGCTTATCATAGGAGGACCTCCTAAGTGGATTTCATTAAGACCGAGCTAATTAATTATTCCGTAATCAGAAAGAGCCGCAGATATTGTCCACTCCGATATTCACCAGCAGAATCATCCAAATCTACTCTTAACTATCATCAAACTCCAAAGGCTCTATTCTGCACCCAGTCCTATCTCCTTTTCCTCATTCACCCTAAAACTTAACGTCTCCTTGCATTCCCTCTGTTTCGATTAATCCGGCAAATTGCTTCGACGCTCCTCACGGCACTTCCAAGTTTTATCGGGTGCACGTGAACCCGTGGAATTCTCACGTTTTCCCTCTGTCTCTCACTTCATTCGATTTTTACTCTATTTTTCTTCCTTCAGGCGACTCTCTCTCTCTCTTCCTCACTTTCTCGAAAATGTCTTTTGTCCTTGCGAGTGTTACAGACGTCGAATTTGTCGATACAGGAGGTGGAAAACGAGTGATAGGAGGTTTCGAGTTTTATGCTCGAGGCGAATTGACATTCCATTTTACTCCAACAATTTTTTTTCCCACCGGAGACACTTTTTTCAACTTAAATTTTTCTCCTGAATTTCACAATCACTCGGAAATTCTTGAGGAAAAAATCCATCGGATTAATTGAATTTCAATAATTTGTTCCATCAATTCCTCATTTTTCAATATTTTTCTGCACGGAGAAGAATATGCACGAAAAATTACTGGTTTTTTTAGTAGTAAACGCGGGATATCGCACTGCCCTGATGAAAAGTCATGTGAAATTCATGAAAAATCACTGCAATTCTTCGGAATATTTAGTGCACAACAAAGTGGACAACAAAATTTACTGGGCTGATCCTCAATTTTCTCCGAAGTTCATTCGATGTTCTAAAATGTACTGCTAAAAATCTGAAATATTCGTACTAGTAATTCACTTTTTGCTGCACTTCCAGTAAATTTTACTGGATCCACGCTCCACGGTTACTGCGCAATCCGGTAATTTTTCCAGCGATTCAGGTAAAAATTTTTCATACAAATTTCTCTCCATGTGTGATTTTCCAAGGGTTTCATTAAATTATGCTGGTTTTTTCTAAAGCCAGGTTAATAAATTAATGAACCGCTTAAAGAATTGTTTATATTACCCAATAAACATTAATCTCGAGTTTCATCGTAAGACCACACAGACGATCTCTCCAAGAAAAATGACCTCACAGTATAATAAATTAAACTTGATTAAGTCCACAATAAAATCGTATTGTTTTTACTCTTTTTAATAAATGAAATTAAATGACAGATATTACTTTGACTGATCAATTAGTCGAGAAAGCATTCAGATGGAATGATCTCAATTTTTCTCGGCTCCAAAATAATCTTGCCAGTTTCTCCACTTGAAATTCACCCCTGTGTTTTCACCCCCGAGGAGGTAGCACGTTGAACTTTGATGAAGTTTCTGCGAAATAAGGAGGGGAATGAGGAAGGAAGTAGGAGGAAGCAGAAGTGGGAGGAAGAGGCGATAGTTTGCAACAGGGACAACACGCGCTCAGATACATCCCACATAAACTCGAATAGCTGGGGTAAAAGCGTTGAATACACATTAGCATGCCGAGTACACAGTGAAGATCACCCAGTGTTTGCCCCCGGGATTCGATGCCAGAGACAAGAAGAATTCGGTGATTAAGGAGATAATGGTGGAGACGACACTCTCTTATATTTCCATAAACAACTGCGAGGGTCTCGAGGAAATGACCCTGATAATCCCATGAGCAATTTCCTGACGTATCCAATTGCCTCATTCCTCTCACAATTTCCCACCAAAACTACGATAATGGTATTTCGTCTACTAAATCTCAATCCGTGAATATTTTCTCACCGAAATGTAATAAGGAAAATACCTGTGGAGGCTCTTGAAAATCTCACCTCATACGAAGAGGTTGTCATGAGCCGAGAGCGAGTTGAAGATGAATACTTTTAATAATCCTGTCTGCACTGAGAAATCAATTTTCTTCAGCCAATAATATTTACTAACTACAAGAAAATATTATTGGTAAAAGGAATTTTTTTTTTCTGTGTCAAAGGGAGATGGACATTTATATCGAATCGAATCGAAACTCTCGATAGTTGAAGCCTAAAATGTCGCATCCATTCCTCACTTCATTGATCACGATTTATATATGGCGTCATCTATTTGAATTTACTTCAAGATTATTTAAAATTTGTAACGCCTGAAAAGTGCAGAGTCAATCAGTTGAGAGACTGACTTATTCGTAATAATGACCAGGAAATTTCATATAAATGTGTTGTATTAAAAAATTCCAAGATATTTCTATGAAATTTAGGAGTAATTTTTAAAGAGTATAATCCTGCAGATTAATAATCTGACAAAAGACAAATTGTCACGCGTTCAATCTCTGCTTAAAAAATGAGGAGTGAACCCCCTGATATTGTCTATAATTTATCGACTATCATCTTCATCAAATAACTCCCAATCAATTATATCACTTACCCCCATCTCTACAAAAATACCAAATTTTTAAAAACATAATTGAAAAGTTCATAAAGATTGCTGGTGGAAAGTTTGGCCGGAATTTCGCAAGGCTTCTTAATTAACATTTGAAAAGTCCCCTTTGACGGACCACCCCCCAATATTTTCCCACCCGGAAATTTCTTTATTTATCAAAAGTTAGTTTAAATAAACTCCATTGATTACGTCGCAAAGTTTGGGCTTCCGGTTTGTATTTGTTTGAGGGGAGTTAGCCCTGCACGCGCGTTCCAATATCCTAATGGCTTGCCAGGGGGTTGCAACGGGCTATCACGCACACGCAAACACACATACACATCGAAACCACGGGGTTAGGCTATTGGGAGGACACAGGGGGGAAGGCTTACAGGCCGTTATTAACCCGGTTCGTTATTGCCCGATGATGGATAGCACTGGTGCTCACCGAGACGAGAATGATTCATCGTTGCACATACACGCATCTCCCGGTGTATTCCACTTGGTGTTAGATCTCGAGCCAAGGAATTTTAATCTCAACCATCTCATTTGCCATAAATAATTACACTTTTTCCGGTGAGAATTCATGGTGAAACATTGGGGTGATGATTTTTTCGGCAAATACGGGGGCGTGCGAGGGTGACATGGAATTAAGAGTGAAAAATTGGACGCCATTGGAGGATCCATTGGTATAAAATTATAAATAATAATTGTTGACTGATGCCGAATGGTATATAGCTTGAATATTTATTACGATGCTACTGCTGCTGCTGTGATTGCATCGTATGAAAAATTCAATGAACCATTGAACTCAATTTACAATACATCACCATAAACATTCCATTGGCTCGCGAATTGATGCTTTATTAATAAAAATGTGTTTATTATGTTGTGCAAAATGGTAATTACCCACTTGGCAGCTCGCCCGGGAGTGAATTCAATCGATACTATTTAATAGATTTGTTTAAATAATTGAAAAATGGGTCATAAAAATTGAAGATTCAAAATCAAGTCAAACTGCAAATGCGGGGAAATAAAATCATGAAGTGCAGTTGGAGATTGACGAGACATGGATAATGAAGCATTGGATAGAAATTAGATAACACGTTAATGGACGATACCAGACGGAGTGGTGGGGGTGGATGGGTGGATGGGTGGAGGTGGTGATGAGGAAATGAGAAGAATCGACGTTCATGTTGGCATTACAGACGTTAACGATGTTTCTGGAAAAGGTAATAAGGATAATGATAGTACCCAGTGACTCGATAAAAGTGGGGAATCGATGCCAGGGGTGCTGATGCCATTCGAACAATTTATTTCCTAGGTATTTTTTTTTTTTTTCATTACTCATTCGAGTTTTTACTTCATTCGGTGCGAGGACGTACCAGGTAACGAACAGATTCGACCATAACGATGAAGCTATCTGTAGGAGTGGCTGTGATAAGGGAATGATAATGATGCCGTTAAAAACGGCATATCCATCATATGGAATTATAATAGAAATTCTGATAGATTGTTGCGTGTTCGATCATTTGCAGATCGAAATCGACTGAGTGAAATTTTCAAAATTCAGAATGCGATTCGCATAAACTCGAAAACGCCGAAAATTCATCAACATTTAACAATTTAGACAACCATCATTTTATCGGAAGGTAAACGGCTTTAATGCCACTGCCTGGAAAAACTATTAGCCTATCTTAAAAAAAAGATAAACGTGAAATCTCGTTCCATCCGTTCCCAACAAGAAAATGCCCAGATTCATTTATAATTACCACTGGTTGGTGTCGGGCCGCGGCAAAATCCACCCCCTGTAAAAACCATCACAAACAAGTGGGGGGCGGGTAAAGGGCGAAAAGAACTGTTGGGTAATAGCGAATCGCCGAATGGGGCCGAAAATGTGAAAATTGGGGGAAAACGTTTGGCAGTTTCCGGTTTTTTCCACTTGCTCGCACGCGACCTCCAGTTCTTTCATACCTGTCGTTCCCTCTCCCCTTGTACTTTTTTCCTCTCGACGATTTTTCTCCGATCCTTTTTTTTTCCCTACCAACGAAAGAGTTCGGCTATCGATCCCTCGAATGGAACAGAAAATAAAGGGGAAATAAAAAAGAGAAGAGAGTAAAATTGGACGATTCCCTAACACACGGAATTTTACGTACGGTAACGCTGAGATCCGCTCGATTGAATTCAACGAGTTTTATCCTCAACTAAATTTTCGTTTCGGCTGCCATATCCAACATTTTTCTGTTCTCGATATTTTTTCAATTTTTTTGTTTTTCAAATTTTCACGGGGTTTTGTTATACACATATTTTTTTTTTCCCCTGTATCAACACGAAAAGGGTATTTCCATCGTTAGCCAACTGCAAACGAATCTCTTTCATCCGTCAAAGCAGCACTAGCTGTGGAAAAAATTGGGGGAGGGGAAAAATATTATTTTACCACTGAAAGAACTTTTTCCTTTTCATTTTTCCAAACTGAGATTTTTTTCTACGCAAACATTAGTGAGAACACTCGGGAAATTTCTCAGTGAAACGTTGAAGAAAATTAATTTTAATTGATTAATTGATTTTGATTGGTGATGACACGTTCGTTTTTTTGAAATAGCAGATTTTTCGGGCTTATATTTTTTTGCGTTTGAAGCTTTGAGCGGTAACGAAGGTCTCGGGGGGTGGAATAAATGAGGGACACACGGAGGTTAACAACAGAGGGAAAAATTGGATCCGATTAATCTTGCTGGTGTTGGGAGGTGTGCAACAGTATTTTTCCCTCCACGGGTTTTGGCTGTTTGTTTCATTTTTATTTTTTCAAGGCCCGATGGATTAATTCCCGAGATTCTCCGTGTATAGGGAGTTCTAATAAAGGGGGTGGATCGTTGATGAACTAACAATGGAGCTACTCCATCGATTTATTGGGATTTTTTAGAGATGAATGAAAGAAAAATCGGTACGGGCTTGCAAAGTTTTGAGGTTTTGTTCTCTTAGTAATTGAAAATATATTGACTGTAAAATATTGCAACAGAACCTGAAAACATGGGGGGGGGGGGCAACAGATCAAAAAAGGACATAAAAGGGAATAGTATATTGTGCATCAAGGGCGGAAAGTCGGTGTTTTTCCGCCCGAGGTGCACATGCTATTTTTCAACATGCCGGCAAAGGAAACTTCTTGTTTTGCTATCTGAAAAGCGGGAAGGAAGTGAATACTTTCCGCCCTAGGGCGAAAAGTTTCTCCCATATAATAATGATAACAATATATCAATATTACATGAAGGTGTAATGGTCAAGCTTTATCCCCCAACCGTTATAACCCTTATAGTCTTGACTTTCCGACTTTAGCAGCACCTTTCTACCCGAGGGCGGAAAGTACTCACTTTCCCCCCGCTTATCAGGGAGCAAAGTGCGAACTTTCTGTGCGGGTGTGTTGAAAAAATTATTTCAACTCAAAATTTCGACTTTTTTGAATGTTGAACAAATTAGAAAAAAAATTTTTTTTTTAATTCAAATTAAAAAAAAAAAATTTTTAATAAAAAAAAAATTAGTCATGTGACAGATTGTCAAGTGAGATTCTTCAAAAATTAAAAAACATGTACCAGTCGTAGACACAAACGCATTTTTTAATTTTTCCAGTCGGCTGACTGTCCAATATTAAAGTTGTATATTTATGTTTGTTTAAATATAGAAAAAAGCTAAAATTTAAAGATGAAAGAATTTTTACTTGGTTTTTACTTTATCCTTCATAGTATTCCTTATTTATGATAGCGCTTGAAGCGCTGTGCAGGAGGCGTATATCACTCCATCCGAGAACCAAAACATTCCGATTATATCTAGGCGGGCCCGATAATAAAATAAACACAAATCTCAATTGGATCGATAAACTCATTGTAAAGTCGAGGAAGGACTAGCGTGTGGATGATTTCATCCACGTGATTTTGCACACTCCCAAGGTTCTCCAAGTCGTCTTATCGCGGATAATTGTTGTTGATGCGATACAGTGATTCTCCGCGATGTTGTAAAAAGAAACGATAATCATTCGTACAATTCCAACAATTTCTTCTTTTCAGGGAGTCAGAAGAGATAGCCCATTCAAAAAATAGACCGGGAAAAAATACCATATATTTATACTTGGTATTTATTGTAGTCCTATTGTAAAAAGGACAAACATCGAGACTATCGATATCTTGAAAGCCTGTCACGCTTATTTCTCATTGGTCGGGTCGTCTGAGGCGGCTAATTTGAATTTGGAACTCATTTAAATTAACAATTTTTAATCACGATTTTTATTATTACAGCGCGCTGTAGCGCGCGTTCGATCTTAGTGAAAAAAGTTTGATATTCTTTTTAGATTGTGAAAATAAAAAGAAAATCTCAGAAGAAAGTTGCGGGATGGAGTGGCACAAGCATTAAGATATTGGTGTACCCCTCCTGGACATTTCTATGGATTTTATCATTTCATTTGATTTTTCATGCAAATAACAATGAAGAATGCGTAAACATTCAAGTTCACCTGGAATTTATTGGTTTCTATTATTTACGTGCACAGAGATTTATTTTTAATTACAGGTCCGATGCTCAACGTATTTTTTCCATGGGCTATTTTTTCTGGGTCTTTTTCTCCTTTGGCTATTTATTCAGGGACTTCTTCTTTTCATTATTAGCTCGATAAAATACGTTGGAATTGACGGAGAGAAAAATTCCGCTAAAAATGACACGAATTGACCGTAAATTTTCACCTTCCCCAATGAATCACGGGAAAAGACCTCAACAGGGGAATGAGTACGTCAGAACCGATGCACAACAGGAGTAAAAATGAGTTGTTTATTGAAAAATAAGATTGAAAAAGTCCAAGCTGACACAGCATTTTTATGTTTCATGAATTTTTCATAAATTCCATGTCCCCAACATCATTTTCCCTCATCCCTCTGCCAGCAATTTTGTAGTGTTACACCTCGGAAAACGCTTAAACTTTCGTTTATCAAAGTCAGGACCAGTCACTTGTTCTCAATCTCGGATAAAAATAAGAGAATTTTCCCCATTCATTTTTCCCTATTTCTATCTGTAGTCGAGTTCATCGATTGAATTTTCCACACCAGGAAATTTTTCATCCAAAAAAAAAGAAGGGCCACCACCCGGACAAAAGGAGATAAACTAACAGAGAAGGTTCACGAGGGGTGGGAAGAAAAGGAGAGTGGAATTAAAATGAAGCGAAACACGGAATGGTGAGAATGGAGGATAAAAGAAAAGTTTCGGCTGGGAGGAAAAGAAAAAATAAAATGTGAACGGGATTCGTTCCATTTGCCTCGGGGGCTGAATTTATCGGGGCACAACTGAGAGCGCTAATTGGTAATCAAAGCTACGGTGATTAAATGGATTAATAGGTATATCCGGAGGTAGGCGAAAACTTGCAGATGGCTCTTTTGTTTTCTTTTTTTTTTCTCATGACAACAGCAAAATATACGAATTACCAGAAAAAACAGTCCTTTAATCTGTTTTTTATTACAAAAATTGTAAGATGAGAATTATTTTCATCTCTTTTTTCATTTAAAATGAAATAATGAATGGAAATTCGAACAGTGAATTCAGAGAATATTTTTTGAAACGCAGGGAAAGCTAGTCTTCATTTTTCAAATAACTTGGAAGAATAATTCCACTACAGCTGAATAAAATAGCGAATTAAACAGAGAACAGACGATTCGCGGGAAAACATGCAATTCACTTTTTGTAACTCAGTAAATAGTTACGAAACTCGTCAGGTACTCGAAACATTTTCGTTTGGCAAATGCCAGTCTTTGGGAGTTGAAATAAGGAAACGGGGGAAAGGGCTGTCAGACTTTAGTCTTGAAGTTTCTCGTGTTGTAGACCCCCCACTGGTGAGTTTAAATCCCAAAGGATGCCACGAGCAGCATCAGAATCTGACGCGATTGGTCTTGTGTTTGTTTATTTTTTTCTCTTGCGAGTCAAAAATTCAGAAGAGAAATTTTTCCAGACCTCATGTTTTGTGAATTCAACGCAAAAGCCGCTATATTTCATATTAATCTTTTAGAAGACCCATTTCTTGTTCAACCATTTAATTTTTTTATACACCATATGATACTAATTAAATTTCAGAAACTATCTACTAGATCTGAACAGTGATTTTATAGATTCACCAACTATTATCGATCGTTGTCGTAATTAAGATATTAATCAAGATATTAAAAACCCAATATTAAAATTTGAGTAATAGTTGTAGGAGTAATCTCGTAACTAGTGAATTCAGTTGAATTTCTCCAGCTAATCCTAGAGATAGATTAGAATGTCTAGGTATACTATATTTTTACGTGGTAAAAAAAATATATAATGGTTTAAAACTGATTTTTTAAGACCTCATGGGATAAAACGTCCAGCTGAATTATTCCTGGCTTTTTATGGTGAAAATTAATGGTCTATCAACTGGTAGATAGGGGAGACATGTTGGGACAACACACGGTAGCGTTCAATTTCCGTAAAAGCCGACATATCAGGAGTATGTGTCAGTAGAGTGAGAAAATCCCGAGTGGACAGAGAACACCTCTGTACATTAAAGTGAAGAAGGCCAACGCATGCTTACACAGCCAGATGCATTAAGAAGGGCTACTCGACTTACGACATTACGTGATTCAATGAACTGCACACCAAGATGATTAATATTCCAATTAACGATAGATAGATGAGAAGGGGCAGGCTAATTTTACACAGATTTCAGACTATTTCCCAGAATGCACGCATATAAAATAAATTAAAAAATTCTCGGCGTGTTTTAAAACCCTGAAAGATCCTTCAAAATGAAAGAGATATTGCAATTTTTCATTCACCACCTCTATTTCTACTTGGGAAGCAAGTGTGCCCACGGAAATGCATCATCCAGCCGACTTCAGAAGCCGCAAAATGCGTGTGCCATTTGGCCGTCGCCGTTCGTCAAAAGGCATAACTTGAAAAAAAAATGGTGGGAGGGGGGGGGGGGGGGGATACGAGAAAATCGAAATAAAAAAGAGGTACAGAGTGAACGCAGAGACAGAGGGACTGTGAAAGACCTGGGCTGCATTATGTGGCGAGTACATCTCGTCATTCTGCTCATCCCGACAAAAAAAATGGGGAAGTATAAAATGTGTACTAAGAGCGTTACAAATACTCAGGGATAAAAAAAATAATAACGAGTGGATTTACAGGGTTTTTAGGCATCGGGGAGAGAATTATGGAAGGCTTTTTAATCGTCTTATGGAAAGAAAAATAGTTATTAAATTTTTCAGAATTTTGTTAAGATTCAACTATTTGATTATATTCAATGGACAACGAAGAAAATTGTTGAAATTCAATGAATCTATTGTACAGGGAACATGAAAACCAACAAGTGCTTTGCTCGTGACCACCAGTAGTTGGACAACGATTTTTTTAAGCAAAATGTTATCATATTGGAAATATATGGAACAGAAAACAATAGATGGGGAAAATTATGGAACATGGAATAGTGCCGATGGTTTTATCCAACACGAGGGTTAAAATGAAAGGAAAAAAAACCGATAAGTATCGTTTTCTCCTCGAACTAAAGAGGATTCTCTGACATAGTTGATCGGTTCCACGAGAAATCCGGTCTCCACTCTGTCCGTGTGATACATACATGTGTCCCAACGAGTCGGTCAACTTATTTCTTGCTCCATACAGACTCGGAAAAACGTCCAACTCCCATCCCCTGTCCTCTCACTCTGCCATACCAATCCCTGGGGCAAAAAACCCACTCACAACCACTCAAAACTACCGTGTGATATGACCCTCGATACCAACAATCGATTCTCGATAAAAACAACATATAAAAATATTCCAAATAATGCCCTTCCCGTCTTTTCTTCAATTAAAAGGGCTGCCGAATTTTGTTTCGAGTTAACCAACATCATTCATCAGATGTTTCAAACTATTTTCCAAATGTTCATAGCCAACAACAACTGTGTATACTCTGCAGATAATCCACTTTTCATGTAAACTATCTCGAGAATCTCACAAGCGAATTTAAAAAATCGAGATTTTTATGACTGGGACTGCGACGTCAATTGGTATAGCATAAATGGTCTGAAAGGCTGAGGTAGATGGCAAAAATCGTATGTGACATTTTTTACCGATAATTTGAAGCCCCACCAAAATGGTTAACCTACGATTTCCCAAATCCATCGAGATATTCGTTAAAAAGTCTAGCAACATCTCTTCCTCCGGTGAATAAAATCCTCTAACCTCATTTTCCCAGAAATAATCGTCCTCCGTTTGTTGTTCCACATATATAATTGACATCTGCTGAACCCCGAGATCGGTGTGAGATGTATCGAGTGAAAGTCCAACAATCGCAATGAAAAACACACATGAAATAAATTCTTGGACTCACCTGACGCCTCAGAAGTGTGTCTCCCCTCTTTCCAGTGCTGTTCACTTGATTACCGAGAAAATTCCACCAATAATATGAGAATTTGTTGCTAATGCACTGAAATAAGGACCACAGAATCACATCAACACATCACTCGATCGCCAGAGCCACCACAACTTCACACAAAAAATCTATAATTATTTATTTATCTATTGTTTACGGGGTGTGCAATTACGAGTAAATATCCGCGATAAGCTGCGCGATTTGAAAATTAAATGGATAATGGACCAACCCGGAGGACTGTCGAGTGTGAACTAGCGTGTCAATCCGCGACTTTTCACAGTCATACGCGCGCTCCTCCCGCGCATGCGCCCTCCTCAAATTCTCCTCTTTCTATTTCCCCCACCACCCTCACCTACACCATTCCTCTGTTGCACTTTTGGGGATGAGTTCCTAGAACGCAAGTTGACGACTCCTTACTGCTCCTCTTAAGGGTGTTCCCATATACAGCCAAAATTAACGTTTCTTCATTTTTTTTTAAACATGTAAGTGATGTATGTAAAAATATGTAAGATTTTTACGTTTCCTCATTATTTAATGACTCATGAAGGTTTAACACGGTACGAATATTTATCAGCGTTTTTTTTATTTTTTTAAAAAAGTCTCAAAATGGGAGAGAAAATCCATGAAAATCATCGCATCGCCACCATTTTGCTTCCATTGACGAAGACATAAGAATTTCTTGAAATTTTGATATAATGTGTTTGAAGTGAGAACATATGCCTGTATCAAATTTGAAATTCATTCACAACACCGTTTTCTGGTTATTAATTATTAAAGTTTTCCATTAACACGAATATAGTGAATATAGTCCGAAATATAAAATTTTGTTGATATTTTGAAAATTTACTATTGAACCGGATAAAAAACGATGGTCGAGATTTCATGACGATTGACTACAATTTTTTTTCATTAATTTATTTAAACAATATAATATTTATTCATAAAATCAAATACAAGATAATAATTTTCTATAGCTATTACTGCAACTAATTAACACATTGGAATATTAATTGAAAATTAATTGCGATAAATATAACGAATTATCGAAAGGGTCAAACTTTTGTTTTATGTTTATTTTATTGTTTTTATTTTGTTATATTTTTTCATGTCAATCCCATAGTAAATTTGCCAGATAAATGGAAAAACTATAGTTTTGGCGATATATAGGTGTAGAATGTCCTTAAATAATTGGTAACTATTTGTTGGATTCATTAATGAGATTGCACAAGTTCAAGTTGGAGAATATGAAAAATATTTGAAATATTAATAAAATATAAAAAATATGGAAATATTTGATTGTTCATGAGTTCCGAGGCAAGGGAAAATTCTTGGCAACGAAATCTAACGAATATCTGTAGAAATCTCATAAAGATGCTTTGAATTTCAATGAATCTATCACATGATTGTTAAAAACCGGCAATATTCATTGGAATTCAGTGAATTAAGTAATAACAAATAGGAATAAATAAAATGATTGCAGAAATCTACCAGATAGCTGTGGAATAATTTCCAAATGATTAATTTAATTAATTTAATTTCTCCGCTTCCGGATACTTTATATATTTTCTCATTGCACCAAATATTCTACCGAAAAAAGCTCAAACTCATAAATAACGGCTCCATTGTTATTTTTTTGTAATTAAGATTGTATTTAGTTACAGTAGAATCCCACTTGTCTCTCGAGTTTCCGTGGTTTGACCGAGCGACCTAATTACTCTCTACCCACGACGTACAACCACCCGACCCCTTACGTCATCCCCCAACCCCCAGCACCCGCCAGGAATTCCAAATAGACAAATATTACAGTTTAAAGGGTGAGGGGAAGTGGTAAAAAAAATCTACCGAAATATTCGGCGAATGCGCGAGTTTTACACTTCGATTTCTTTTCACGTAAATTTAAGAATTTTTCTTTTTCTTCCTTATTCTTCACTGTGGCGTTTTCAACTTTGTAACAGCCAACTTCTGCTCAACGGGGCATCGTTTAGGGTGAGTTTGCCCTCGTCAGGAATGACTAATTGATCACCTCGTGTAGACGAGTAATTTCTTAGTCAACGTCCTGGAAGTTTACTCGGAAAATTTGCGCTTGGAGAAATTTATAAAAAATATATATTGAGAAGTTGGTGACGTCTGAACTTAATTCTGAAGGTGAGAAAATATCCTGGGGGATTTTAAAAATGAGTTTCACGAGAAAAGCTACGGGCTGTATTACCCCAACTATTATACCCCAAATTTGCTATACGTCTTAAAAATAGCAGCAGCAAAGAATTTGCATTTTTTTTTTATTAAGCATTTGAAATTTATTTACAAAGTTTATCAGCTATAAATTGAAAATATATGGAATTATTGTCCGGACTGTATTGGTTTATTAGATTTTAAGTTCACAATCTTCAAAAAATTTGTCAATGGCGTCAATGATAGAAATTTATTCTTTCCCGCTGGTCTCCAAATCGTCCACATAACAATCCAATGTGATCGCAAAGAATTTCCACTGGCTGTTAAATAATCTCTTTAAAATCAGAAAAATGAAATTGTTGTAATCTAATATTATCAAGATAAACCCATAAAATTTCGATAACGAAATTTTATAAGTTTTTTTATTGGAATTTTCTTTGAAGCCATGGGACTCGTAGCCATTGGGATTGCAAAATTGTGTATTGACGTGCTCTCCAGTGAGACAGACGTTGAAGGCAGAGATGAGAATTATGGGTGAAATGGGGGCTGTCTTGAGGTGGAGTAAAACGTAATGTTGCATTGGAGGTCGGATAAAGTGACAAGGGGTGAGTGGAGGAAGAAAATATTGAGCTCCAGAGACGGTTCATCCCGACCTAAAACTATATACCTCATCTTCTTTTTCTTATTCCAGTGAAAAATTTTTTACCATTTTTTTTTTAAATCGTCAAAGCCCCGGAAACTTGTCAATTACCCCGAAGAAGTGAAATCATGTATCGGTTTTTCCCCCCTATTCTCTTTCCTCATCCTCGAGCACTTTCAGTCCAAAAGTTTAGCGACGAGAAAAAGACCCCTAAAAGTGAGTAAATCGTGCAAGTATCGGTGTACCGATGGATCCCGCACAAAATAGCCGAGTTTCCCGTGTTGAAGCCTCTCATCCAGTCCTCGTTGTATCGTCTGTTTTACGTGTAAGTACTCCAAACGGGAACGACGAGCTCCTATACATATATCCGTGAAACTGGTCGAAAAGCATCGTTTGCACCACTTGGACAGACAGTAACTGTATGTGCACTCCACTCGGCCATTTTATACGCTTGTAATGGAGTATTTTACAAGTATTTTTTTTTTCACCATCATTTCTTCCCCAACACCATCTTTTATACTGGATTATTCCACTGTCGTGACGCAAACGCTATCCACTGAGAAAAAAAATTTTCTTTAGCCAATAATATTTACTAACCACCAGTAAATCTTGAGGAAATACAGAAAAAAAATGAAATCGATTGACCATTTGGTTTACGCGATATAATTATAGAAAATCCATAAATTTATATAATGGAAAATAGTTAATATGGAAAATATATAGTTATGCTTTAGCTATCCATGCACAATGCACTCAATCAAGTGCTGGTATATACCGTGAAAAGATTGTATTCTAAACTAGTCCGTTTTACAGCGGATAAACTTTTTGCAGAGACTAGAGCGATACAACAACCTTAAAGATTTAGTTGAAGATAACGTGTGAGAAATTCTTCAAATTGACTAAAAATTGTGGCAAATCCACTCAGCCATCCTGGAGTTGAAGATTGAAAAATCTTTGTCCAGAGTGAATTCCCACAGGTTTGAAAATTCTCCACATAACCAAGAGCTATTCTTTTGTTGCAATCTGGGTCATCGTCGTTCTCAAGGCTAGACTAGGGTATTCTCCAAGTTAATCTCTAAACACGAATGTAAAATCTCCCTAATTAGAGCTCGCTGTAACGTATGAATTCAATCAAACGTACGTTGAATGCACACATGCACACACGCCTGGATTATTCGCTGTTGGTTTGAGATGAACTCAAAGAAGCCAGGATTCCCTTGACGTCATAGCCATTTCATGGGGCCTCGGGGCGAACTGCTGCATAACCCAGACACTAGCCGGACGAGGGTGAAAGGCACCCAACTCACTGACATTTTCCCAACTCAACCCTTGACGTTTTCCACGTTTCTCCAGTTTTAACCCAACGTCAGCGCTATTTTTCTTCATGGTTTAAATGTCCAATTCTCAATCACCAATTCTCGGTTCCTAACTCCTTGGAAATCTATGAATCACTCGTGAATTCCAGACCTATCTCCAATTTTGTCCTGTAATTAATAAAAAAATATAGAGATTCATTTTATTTATAATAGGGAAGAGATTGTAATGAATAATAATAAATAAAATTATAGAGATTCATTTGCCGGATTATTTTTAATAATAGCGGAATGAAAGATGGAATTAAAGGAGAGGAACAATGTGAGGGATGAGAGGGTGAAAATCCTTGGGGATGATGGAATTAGAAAGTGGGTGGAGGGGCGTTTAGTCGGGTGGACTGCGTTGAGGACCGTTTGTCAATGGTTTGGCCAGACGCCAAACAGACAGAAGGGGATGAGTACCTCCACGGAGAAGCTAACCGGGAGGGGCTGCAACAAGTACAATTAGGTAAAGCAGAACTTACGTGCACGTTGACCCGGTGAGTCAGCCCCAACTTTCGAATTATCAAAAGGTATAGGGATCAAGTAAAAGAATAGAAAAAAACAAGTAGGAAATTGTTCTTATATCGGATATCATATAGTTGTCTTTGCTAATAAATTAACAATATCTTTACGAATGACTATTTTCCGTATTTCTTTCCCTTTTGTAAAGGAGCTTTCATTTTCATTTCATTAAATTCAATGACTCGGTAACAGTGTAGTTTTATTATTCAAAATTCAAGTTAATGGTGTTCAAATAAACTTTTTCGGTAGGCGTAAAAAATATCCCCGGAAAAAGTAGACAACGAAAAAAATAATTAAATTAAAAAATAATTAAATTGAGCGAGTTTTAACACGTTTTGAATGTGTGGGATATTTTTTCCCTGGGATATTTTTTCCGGGATTCACTTTTTCAGGTACCACTGTATTAATCTCCTGACTTCACAGAAATTTAAAAAAAACATTATTGTCATCTTCATCTTCGAACTCGGTCAAGAGAGCATCAGGACGAATTTTTTTAAGCCATCGTTTAATTGATTCGGAAGAATTTTTTTTTTGAGTTATCGTAAGGAAATCGAATTTTGGAAATAATACAAAATAAATAAAAATAAGAAAATAAGACAAAGGGGTGGATAAAATTAATTTTTGCCCACGGTGATAGATAGGGACTAATGAGACCTACATTTGAAAAAAAAAAATTCAATTTGGTAGAGATGCGGGTGAGCAATCAAAGAAAATGAAAGGAAAAAAAAGACCACACACACACGCGCTTTTGGACAAAATCTAAAAAGTGTATTTTCGAACTTCTTGGATTATACTAAGTTGATATATGAGGAGAAATAAGAAATTTAAATCTGGTCGATCACAAAGCTTCCATTCGGAAGTAAAAAAAAATTAAAGTAAAATTTTGGTCCCAAGGCTGCAAATATAGGAAATGAATATTTAAGACTGAAAAAATTTTCTTGATTTTCGTGTGATATACCAGAAAGGGAGTGCAGAAAACTTTGGAAATTTTTCCGGAGTAATAACCCCCTGAAAAAGTGGTAGATCGGACATGGGTATACCGAGGGCCAACATTGTTCGGAATTTCACATTTCTCGAGAGTCCTTTATCGTCTGGCTATTAACCAGCAGTAAACCCAGAATTTCCTAGTCCCTCTGTGTTTGCCCCTCACTCTTCCATCACTTTGTTCCATTTTCCAACCCTCCAACCCCCTTTTGGTACGAATGTGACCGAATAAATTCACCACTGCTCTCCGTATATTCACGCGTAATTTCATTGCTGGAATTTAAACTCGTGTGGAGCCCATCCCGATGGTACGTAACGTCAACAAAAATACTAGGAGCTTTTCAATTTATATAACGCACTGGAGGTTTATGGGTTTGACAAATTAAGTTTAATTCTGGGTGATTAAGGGCTGATTGTCAGGTCTATTGTTTCCTTTTTCAGTGAATTTACGGGATAATACGAGTGGGCGCAGTACAGGAATTCACTAGATTCAATGGACTAAATTTGTACTTCAATTTATATTCATTCTAATGATAATGCGACACTCCACGATAATATGAATAGCTTTTTTTTTTCTAATGGATTCTCTGAGCACGCGATTCTCGTTAATCGAAATTTTCTTCGGTTTAACGCTTATGTACCAATGGAAATTCGACGGATTTTATTGTTCCCCGAAACTCACTGGAATTCACTCGGTGAATTTATGATCTCAACTTGACAATTCGCCCCATCGGCATAAACAGGGTGTCGTAAAACTTTCGATTCACTCAATACTTCAATTCTCCGGGGATTCAAACTGAATTCTACTTTCAGAAATGTGTAAAAATATGTTGAAAATAGCCGTAAAATATATTCCCGATATATTTCGTATCCGCAATAAAAATATATCTTAACTATTAAAGAGAAAACCTACCATTTCTCGTCTCACGTATCTCCCAGTTTTTATTATAAAAATGTCTCGGAATCCAACAGGGATAATAAAATTTGTCGCTGAACCCTTTTAAGGTTGTTCTGCATGTGGTGAAAATATAAGAATTGTTTTAAATTTTCACATATATATATATATATTTTTGAAGCGATAACAAATGCCTATATAAAATTTGAATTGAATTTAAAGATTGATTCACTTTTTTCGATTTTTTTATTATTAATTATTAAAGTTATCCATTAACACAGACTTTATGAAGAAAACAGAAATATCTGTAAATATAGTCCAAAATATAAAATTTTGTTGAAATTTTGAAAATTTATTATTGAAGCAGAAATAAAACAATGGTAAAAATGTCATGTCGATTGACGAAAATTTGTTTCCGTCAATTTGTTTAAACAATATAATATTGATTCATAAAAGCAAATACAATATAATAATTCTCTATGGGTATTACTTCAAATAATTAATGCATTGGAATATTAATTGAAAATTCATTGCGATAAATGTAATGAATTACAGAAAGGGTCATAAACTTTTGTTTTTACTGTACGAGTAGAACATCCCTAATTGAAGGTAATAAATTCTGGATTAAAGGTCATAATAAGAATTATGAATCGAGCCCTCTGTTCTACTGAATCTCCACATTGTTATTCTATTTTTTTCTTTTCGAATTGTTGGGAATTTTGGGAAGTCTCTTTGGGCCGGAGTGGAGCTCGAGATCGAATACGAATTATTAAAATGTCGGGTGAATAGATGGATTTGCTGGTCGTTTTGTGAAGAGACATTGCGGAGGGAGCAGGGGAATTCAGAAAGCCACTTTTGCAGATTTAACGAGGTCCTTGAACCTCATTCAGTCGTGGGATTGTCAGGGGGTTGGTAATGCCAAGGGGGTGACGTAGAAATGTAAAAAGAGTGAAAAGAAAACATTCTAAAGGACGGAAAATCGATTACAACGAATATCATGTTTCCTACATGTGACTCTTTCCTCTTTTAAATAATTCTTCTGTAACGAAACACAAAAGAGCTTTTGAGACTAGCGAGAGGTCTCTTAATTAAATTTTCAAATGAACAGCGGAAAAATTAATTGCTGGAGGGCTTGATTGAAATCGGATTGAAGAATAAAGTAACCGTTGAAGAAAGACCTTGTCTACTTTTCATTATAATATTGCTATTGAAATGCAAATCAATTTCTGGGGATGGAAAGCTTCAATAAATAATTCCCCCCCAAAAATTCCCCCCCCATCCTCCGTCAATGCCGAGACATCCCCGAGAAACTGACCCACTCAACCTCCAAATAAGGGCGAAAAAAAAAAAATGACAAGAGAATTTATTCAGGCAGTGCCCCATACCCATTGAGTTCGATAGTGCAAACAGGATCGACCAATAATAGGTCTCGTTTACACGCCGACAAATGTGTATGTACATGAAATGCTACAGCTCTGTGCCTCTGTACCCCCCCACAAGGGGGGCGTTGTAAGGGGGAGAGGGTCGCGTGTAAATTTGCACGATCGATTCCCCCCCTCCTCGGACCAACCTATTCTATACATTCAGCACTCGGAAACTATCTATACACAAAACATATATATCCCAGGGCCATTCTGATACTGGACTTGAGTTTCCAGAGGCCATAGGCGCACAAATACAGAGTGAGGGGGCGGGAGGGGGGGCAATGGGGGGACTCGGTACCTCTTCAATTCACTCTGGTACGCATGGAATCCCTTAATTACGAAGATTGCAGCGACTCTGTTGGCACTTGGATAGTGGTGGGAAGGGGGGCTGGGGGGGGGGGCACCCCCTCATTATTTGGAGCATGGTGAGGGATTATTTGTGTTGGTGTTTCACGCTGAATGGAGACGAGTTTTCATGGGTCTAGATTTATGGAGGTCGAGAAATTTGGGATTTGAAAATGCAATTGGATCAATTTGGGATGATGCATGATTGTAGAGAGAAGGGGCGACACTACCCCCTTCAAATTTTTAATAGGATCCCATTATTTTGTGCTAATATTCATTTTTTAATGAATCAACCCTCACTACCCGCATCCATTCAACCCCTAATCCTGTCAATATACCAAAGAGAAACAGACATTCGAGTCTAAATGATTTCATTGAAAGCACAAACAATAAAATCGACATCTCGTCCTGCCACATGTGTATAAAACCCGTTGACGTGTATCGATTCGTCGTACATGACCCCCTGTTGGGGGGGCGATGGGGTGGAGGCTTGTCTCATTCTATCATGCGTGGACGTTAATTTCGGGGTGAAACAAACGGAATTCAAGCGTGCGTGCATGTGAGTCCACTTCCACCCCTTCTCAACGCAGATATATACCACTAATTCATGTTGTTTTGATGGGTGGGGGGTGGGAGG
>NW_011887796.1:505839-555337 GCF_000806365.1 Fopius arisanus | reverse complement strand
GGGGGGGGCAGAGGTGAAAGGGTTATAATAGGGGGTGGAATTGCACCGAGAGTTCAAATGTGTATATGTGGCATTTCAAACTAATGCCAAGCCGCCAATCCACCGCACGCACACTTGCTTTAAAACCCCTCTCTAATACTGGTAGAATTTACGAAAATGGATAACACCCACGTGGTGGCCATCCAGAACACAACGGATTTCATGCGAATGCACGGACAATTTACGTTTATCTAGGGGTTGCGTTTATGGATTATTGAACAATTTGTTCAGCTGTTTGGGGAATGATTTTTGATGATTTCGGGAGTCTTGAGGTGATTATCAAAATGTTTTGGTACGATTATGTCGAAAAGACATGGAAATATAATTTTGAATACATTTTTAATCTCTCGGTGAATTTTTTTATTACACATCATTTGACTGGAAAAAATTTTTATTTTGATACGAAAAACAAAAAAATAAAGGTTTTTACTACCTCAGTAATAAATTCCTTAATATATCTAGGTGAATTTTTCCCGGAAAAATGAAGTCGGAAATATTTCACGAGATGTGATTAAAAAAAATTAATTTCACTATGTGATCATCAAATACCGCTGTGAAAATGTTTCTTTGATGTCTGTGACCTATCGCTGAGCATCTCGGGGTGGAAAAAAATTATCGCGGTGGGGTGGAAGTGAATAATTCGAATGCGGGTTGTAGTAAGGGATGTGCGCAGATATTCCACGCATCATCGATCGGGGTTGATTCAAGATGGCGGTGTGGAGGACTCACGGATTCGGACTTTTTCTACTGGTGCTGGTCAGTAAAAGTCAACAGCAAGCCAAGACCTTCGTTTTTCCGGAATATCCATACAAAGAGACATCAAAGAATGTAATTATACTTTTTAAAATTACTATTTAATTTTATTCGAGAGGGTCCTCCGTTTTTGAAGGGTCGAACTCCGAGTGGCGCCAAATTCAAATTCAAGAAAATCCGAATAACTCCTGATCTGTCCTGAAATTGAAGAATATATTTATCTTTTACTGCAGGAATTATTGTTCCGGGAGTTTGAACAGGCGTGTGAGGAGAGTGGGGCATGCAAAAGCCTTTCCCAACAACGATCAGCAGTGGCAAAGACCAGATGCATAAGAGAGTGCGTCTCGCCATCCTGCTATCGTGAAATCTACCTATTCGATCAGGTAAAAGGCCTCGAGAAAAAGAGAAGATCCACTAATTATCCCTATCTATGCTAATAATCCCTTAATATTCTGGGCAGTTGGAAGAGGGGGAAATCGACGTGAGACTGAACTCATTCAAGGGCTGTTTTATGCAGCGCAACGGTCGCCCTCGGAAATAACAAAGGAGTCTTTTTTTTTAATTAAAAAAATCTGGTTAAGGGTCCAATTTAAATCTCCATCACTCGATTATCAGCTCAAGAAAATTATCCAGTTTGAAATAATGATAAATTTAGCTTTGGAATCATCTCAATTTATTATAAGAATATTTAAAGTATTTTCAACGCTATACTATATCCTCAGAATAACTAAATCCCCTTTTCAGCTGAAGTTATTCAGACGATGCGAGATAAAACATACGTTTAAATCCCGTCCCAGGGACATAATCCCAATAATCCTTCAGAAAATACTCCATTATGCACATTTAATGCATTATGAGCGTACGATGGGGAGCTTAAAGTATCTCACGGACTTCACAGATACGTCTCGATTCTCGAAAGATCATTAATGCAACTGTACTATCACTCGTAATTACGTACAATCACTTTTTTAGGGTTTAATCATATTCTATGGAACCCGAAAATTAATTTTTCAATCGAATTAATATTGTAATTACATAATGGATCAAGTTAATAAAACGAATTTATCAAGCCAAATATGAATTTTTTACTTTGAAGATCATTTTTGAAGAGAACTTCTGATTTCCTCGGGCTGCCAATTTTTTTTTTAATTTGTAATTGAAGATTAAATCGTGGAATCCAGGAAATATTTTTTAAATTGTATTAAAATTTATGGGAGGATGGTTCCATTTTCAGACGAGTTTCTCCACCTGAAAAAAATATATATATATATTAAAAGACCCAAATTCTATTATGAGTTCTTTCCATTTTTTTTGTTTGACACAAATTTTTTTTAAATTTATCTCTTCTAAAACGTCAAAAAATGTATGATTTCATCTTTTTTTTTAATTGAAGAAACTCTAAAATAAAGTTTTATTATGAGGTATTTAAAGATATATTTAATTTTGGAATTGCTTCACGTACTAAGTCTTTCAAAGTGTTGACCAGTGTACGATCAACCTCTGAATTGTCGCCCAAATTACGGATGTACTCATTGAGAAGTTCCAGGGTTCTTCCAAAAGGGTGAATTGATGCAGATTTATTTTCTTTGCGCATCAGTGCGTGCTGAACGTTACTGGTGGAAATGGAAATGGATGTCGTCAGCCAATGATTGAGAAAATTGAAGAATTCAGGGGAAATATCGAAGCTTTGAGTGGCATTGCACACGAAGATGAAGTGGGCTATGCAGTCACAGCAGTTGCTGAGGACTTTCTTGAAATTCCTGCGTTGGCAGAGCTTCAGAACTTCGATGAGGCAGCCGTAGATGATGCCCCACTGGTTTGAGCAAAACTAAAAAAATGCAATTGATATAAATTTTTGAGGGAGTCTCAGCAAAATAGCAAAATTTTCATCTTCTTCTGCCTTTAAAGATTTGAAATATAAAAAATAAGCACCCTTTCATGAAGAGTAATCAGCCAAACGTAGATTCTGTAGATGATCTGATCCCTTCTGGCCTCGGAGGTGAATCCCCCGACCCTGAGGATGGGCCTGTCAATCCTCTCAGACAGCAAAATTGTCAGGAGTCTGATAGCCTCCAGGGAAACTACCTGCGTCCTCTTCAGAAGACCAGAGAGTTGGATCTCCTCCAGGTCCACAATTTTTTCACTCTTCAACTTGAATTTCTCCTGGCCCACCAAGAGGATTCTTAGCAGTTTCAGGGAGGTCCCAGAGAGGAGCTCCTCCCCCTGCGAGTCAAAGGCCAGAGTGCAGATTTCCCTGATAAATTCAGTCCTTCCAATAAAAATTCTAGCAACTCTGTTATCTGATTGACATTCTGCTGCCCTCAAAATCCTTCCACTGAACTTTACGATGGGATGCTTCACTCTGGGATCGATCCCTTCCATCAAGAGGATTCTGATGATGTTGGGAGCACAGAGGACTCCAGACCCCAGGGGAAAATCCCCCCTCACCCCCTCGAACAATTCCAGAATTGAAATTAAATTATGAGACATGGAGTTTGAAAAACCTGCAAGGATATCTGGAATTCTCTGCAAAAGGTGCTGTCTTGTTCTGTCCTCAAGGTTCTTCTGCTGAATCAAGGACTCTAGACACCGCTGGACATCTCCAATCAAATTGTTAGGAGCCGCTTCAATCAATCTCTGGGAATTGAATTGCTTTCGTAAGATTTATTTGAGAGTGATATTCATTCTTTTTTCTCTGCGATATGATACTCCACGAACGGATGATGCAATTGTGATGATTCAAAGTTTTATTTCAAGAATATAAAATTTCTCTGAAAATGGGCGGTCGCGATTGAACATCGACGCAACCGATTTCGAAACACAGAACATTGATTTTTACTCTATTTTGGGAATGAGGTAGAATAGACGTTTCCGAATTTTATTCAATATTCAGTATTTTGGGATCAGACAATACGATTTTGATGACGCAGTTGTCATTTTTAAGAACAGAAAAACTCCTTTAAAATGAGGAAAAAAAATATGAAAATTCATGCATGCACTCTTGGGAAAATCCCTGAAAAACATAAACTCACCCAAATCCAAAAAACGAGATTATCCTGAGTGAAGTCATCGTAGAGGATTTCCACATCCTTATGTAGCTGAATCCATCTCTCCAACACATCCTTCCTGACCTGATCCCCAAGGGGATGGCCCAGGACGTATTTGACGGCGTCGACATCATCCAGAAAGCATTTATCCACTCCTAGAGATTTGACAGCTGCAAAAAGCTTAAAAACAGCTTCAGAAAGTTCCCTGGGTCTCTCGCTCTCCGTTGGCATCAGTTTAGCCAGAAAAAACCAGAGGACCCTGACATGAGCTACGTGAAGATCGGCCTCTGGGGCCTCCACGATGTGCGTGATGATCGTCTTGGGGGGAATTTCGATGCTCTCCTTCGTAGCTTTGTAATGAAAATACATTAAAACCAAAAAGCCATTGGAGTACGTGGGATTCGACTCCATGGAGAGGAGCAGATCCTGCATGACAGTAACCTGGAAGTCACTGATGTCCCCCGGGGTCTGATCGACCCCCAGAGAGCCCTCCTCCACTGCCAGATTCGCTAAAATCTTCGAGAGCAACTGAGAAACAGATGTGGGAAAAAAATTCATGCCCTCGACGGTCTGAGTCTTCCCTTCCTCGAAGAGGAACGTCAGATATCCATCGACGGCTAGTGCCCTGGATAACTCCACTGTGCGAATGGCCTGCAGCTCGTACAGTTGATTCAGGTACCTCAGGAAGTACTCGTAAATTATCTGGGCTTTACTCCTGGCGAACTTCTTGAAATAGGGAAGGACTGATTCTATCAGGATGCTCGACGTCCTTGATGTCAGGGAGACGATCAAAGTATCGTGGAGGGTCTTCGGAGGCGCCTCCACGTAATTTTCTGAATCATACGAGTCCTGGATCATCAGGCAAAACCTGGAGTTCATGGATGTTTAATTAGATGGGGATTATCTTGGTAACGGCTAGTGATAGAAAATTTTGGCATGAGATTTTTCAATGCGGAATTTAGTCCTCCATCTAAGAAATCTTATCACTTTTCTTTTTAAAACTACACGTCCATTCAAAAAATCTTGTGAAATTTTTATCTAGACCAATTAGTTCTCGAGATCAACGTATTTTGCCAAAATGATCTATCACTTTTTTAATTATGGACTTACCAAGCAGCTTTAGAGTTTATTTCGCAGACGTATTTAATTATGTTAAGGATGATGAGAGAATTCGGATTTCTGTTGCTCTCAATGATCTGCTGAAGGCCCAGCAGATGGTCCTCGAAAAGCCTCCGGATGAGTCCTGCCTTCGTATTCTCCAGGGGAATTCCAATGTGTGGAATGATTTCTTTAAAAATTCTGATTGAAGACTTTAAAGGCTTTCCCTGGAGTAATTTCACAGCATGGAAATCATCTAGGAATTCGAGGACTCGGGAGATGTCACAGACAGTCTCGAGGTCGATCTGGTGTTTTTTTGCACTGAAGAGGACCTCCTCGACTATCACCAACATCTTGTAGAGGACGTCTCCGTACTTCTTTCGTTTTTTCATCAGAAAAATCGATGTTTTCATGATTTTGTCGAGGACAAGGTCTGCTAGATCGTTCTCGAAGAAGACTTTGGACGTGGAGATCACTGAAAGACATCTCAAGACCATTCTGGAAGTTCAGAAATTATTTATCATGATTTTAAAAAGATTGAATCAAATACAGAATGAAATTGAATCAACAAATTAAAAATACGAGATGAGTGGAATTCCCTATTCGTCATTCTTTGCTATTTTGTCTTTCTGAGGTTGTACTTCGATTGTTAATTTAAAAAAATCTATAAATACGTCAATAAATGCTCGTTGATAGTCCCCATGACATCGCAGAGTGCATGAACAATGTTCAATTGTAGAAGATCCCTGATAAATTGTTTTCTTTGTTCCCCTGGTTGAGTGAGTTTTGAATAAAGCTCCTGAGCTGCTGAGATCTGCTCCATGAATAAATAAATCATAAATTAATTAATTAAATAATTCAAATTATTATAGATTCCTCACCTGTTCATTCTCATCTCTCATCATCAGTTTGATTCTCATCATTTCAAATTCCGACAGCATTTTCCCTTTCGAAATCAAAACAGAAGTTTTTCAAAGAGAATTCGTAAATATCAATTATTTTTCATCCTTTAAAAGCCTTGAAAATTATGTAAAAATGAGCTTGACTCAAACAGTTTTCAAAATTGGAGAAAGATTTGAATGAGAACAAAAAGAACAGAGAAATCAAATCTTCTATTCAGTGGACAAAAACCGAATTGAAACACCGAGCAGACACTTGGGGAATTCTGGGTAATCTAGTCTAGAAAAAATTCGAAAATTCGATAATAACGCGCCCTTGGGATTCTACATCAGCATCCAATCGTTTGATGGCGCCACCATTCAAATCAACGGGAATTATTTTGGATGTAATTCCCGAAGCCCGAATCATTCAATAATCCAGATCAGTCCAGATGACGTCAAAACATCTCCATCACTCCAACGAATTCACGTTCCTCAGGAATTCATGGAAAATCCGTACCAAAAATCAGACATTGCCGTCCTCGTCTTAAATTTTTTTGAAAGTCCAACAATAAACTCGGAAAAATAATCATCGCTGAAAATTAATTACAAGGTGTGACAAAAGTGTAGAACAAACCTAAAAAATCAGCCGCATCCGATAGCGCGTTTCTAAATAATTGTAATTAATAAATAATTGATTAATTGACGATGACATCTGGGTGATTGACATTCTGGTGGTAAATTATTGACTCGAACGAGGTAATCGATTTGCTCAGGGGAATCGATAAGTCAAGATGAGTAAAATGACAGTTTTGTGTCGGTCAAGGGCTCATTTTGGAGCTTTAGTCCTTGGGGGTGGATTTAAGTTCTCCAGGAGTTGGTTGGGGGTGAGAGAAATATGTGGTGGAAAAAGGAGAATGGGAGCTGCTATGGGAGCCACTGCCAGTCCTGGAACACTTCCTGGGGCTCTGTCCAAACAACAGGCTAAGGAATTAGCTGTCAAACTAACTAATGATGAGAGAACTGTTCTCATCCATGCACTACAGGAATGCCAGTCTGAGAAAACAAGAGCTGAATACGAAGGTGAGTCTTTTTTTCAACTCTAAACTTCAAACACCAAATAATCTGTAGAAGTGTCACATTTTCTCTTCAGAAACTTCAGCTGCTTTACGGCAAAATAAAATAAAAATATTGGGATATAAAATTCTGAATCTAAAATCATCTGTTTATTTTTTTCTAATAACTGTTTACGTTTTTCTCTCAGCAAATTCTGTGGAGAGAAAATTCCGGATAAATTTTCCCGAATTTTCAGAGGGAAATTACGGAAAAAGACTTTTTATGGGCTAGAGAAAGGAAATTATATAAATTACCGATTGATGTTTTTTGGGGAATTTTTATTTATTTAGTGTGAGATAATGGCGATTGCGTCATTCTCCTGATATATAACGGCAAAGATTGACGTCAAAGGCATAAAATCGAATTTCTGAGATGAAAGTCATGGATTCTTTTAGCTAGTATTTTTCAGTCAGCGTATGAGGAATAATTGAATATTAGAATTAGAATAATTGATTTTCTTTGTTATAAATTTATTATACTTTCAATATATTCTCATGGAAATGAGAAATCCCTGGAGATTCACTGGACCCCAGGAATTTGATTATATCATTATTTTAATATTATTGAATGAATGTTTATTGATTTATCTAGTTAAACATCGATAAAGTTTATCACAGGTCAATTGGCAGCTTTTCGATGGCGGAGTAAATTCGGACGACCCAGCAGTGTTCCTTCACTAGGAGAAGTTGATCCCACTGGAAGCTACTGTGCAGTACCTGATGACTGGCTTCTAAAAAAGTATGGTACGAATGTCATAATCCAAAAATATTGATTTCAGCTTTCAAGGGAGGCAGCGGAGGTGGTGAACGGAATTACCCCATTTCAATACCATTTTTCACTTCATCTGCTGGCAAAAAAGTTTCTTGAAACTTCCATTCAACTCAATAAATTACTCCCGTTTCCTCCTGATTGCGCGAATTTTCAGTGAATAAACAACAGACAATAATAATTATGCCAATCATCAATGAATAATATAACACCACAAGTTCAAGGAACTTTTTGCAATTTTTTACAGTGAAAAAGTAATTTCAATTGTTGAAAATAATTGAGGATTAATTTTTTTTTAATAAAAAAATCAATTTTTGACACTAATATTGAACTGTTGATTCAAGCGGATCCCTGGGGAGAACAGTGTAAGCTGGCATGCACCTAAATGTTAGACAAATTACTGATAAACAAACAAAAATAAACAATCTAAGTGTGATTTTTTTCTGTTTGTTTAGATAATTCTCACTGTCCTCTGCCTTCCACCCAAGCTCTGGGCACATTTCTATGATTTTATCGTTTTACATTCCTGATTGTTTAAACAATAATAACCATTCATGGAATATGTCTTACTGACACAGGCTGTCTCCTTTCTGCTTTACCTATCACACTGGACAAAAAAAATGTCTAATTCTGTAAGTCTGCCTCAACTACATGTTTTTCTTCAATTATTTGTACGTAACGGCCAAATTTTTTCCATTTTTATTCCTAAATTTCCCAGAACCTCTGGATTCTGTAGTAATTATAGTGGGGATATAAACTTTCATTTAATCCAAAAATAACAATTTTTCATGCTGTTTCATCGTTGTAATTAGGATCTCCACTCAATCAAATAATTATCTATTATCTAGGAACTCTGGGGAATCTAGAGGTAAAAATATTCAAAAAATTTGAAAAACGAGCCGGAAATTACACAGCAATGGAATGACGCATGGCAATAATCTTTTTTTTACTCAATTAAACACGTACTAATCTTTTTTTTTATGCATTTTTTGGGGAGTAGGAATAATTTTGGGAATTTTCCAAGGGTGGAAATGATCAATGGCTTTTCTCGATTCAAATTTCACTCGTTATTATTCATTGACTCAATTATTATTTATTTTCTCAGGATTCGTTAATTATCATTTTTTGTTTTCAGTTCAAACAGTGCCACAGCCACAGCGGAAAGATCTTATGAGAGGTAAATACAACAAAAAGCAAAGCTGATTGACAATTAATGAATAATCAATGAAGCAATTGCTTTTATATAAAATAAACTAACGTCTCCATTATTGTAAATAACCAATTTCTATATTTTTTTGTAGTGGCTGCAGCTAATGCCATTCCATTCATTGGATTTGGATTTCTGGATAATTTTATAATGATTATTGCTGTGAGTATCGTTTGATTTTTTATAAATAATCGAGAAGTACTAAAACTAAACTTGTCCACACATGTATACCCTTTCGGGCTTTTACATTTCCCACCCCCAGTTCCCCCTGTACCGCAATTACGCCGAGGGCCGAAGGGAAAACCTCATGGGAAAAAACCTTGGCCAGGTACAGTCGTCCCTTTCGAGACTACCGCTCGTACGATGAAAACCTGTGCAAGTTAGAGCGAATTCTATCTCTAAAAAACCCCTGGCATTTCCCCGACTGGGAATCGAACCCACGAATCTCATGTGCCAACCCCCTACGCTCTAACCGCACGGCCACCGCACGTCGGTTAATAATCGAGAAGTATTTCTCATGAGTTTTCTAGCGAAAATCGAGAATCGTTTATGCAATTAAAGTAGTGATTGAAGTAGTACATGAATGGAGCAGTAATTAGGAATGGATTAGGAATTCAATTACAACGAATGATTCGAGGAATAATTGATCAATTCGATTGTCCTAGGGAGAGCAAATCGAAACATCAGTGGGGGCTGTGATAACTATATCTACAATGGCAGCAGCTGCCCTGGGGAACACAATATCTGATATCCTGGGGATTGGATCAGCGTATTACGTCGAATTACTCGCCCAAAAAATTGGATTTCAACCACCCAGATTGACGCCAATTCAACTCGATCTGCCCAAGTCGAGATTAGCCGCTAATTTGGTAATTAATTCTGCAATTTGAAGGCCTCAGTTTATCGTGAGAAATCACGAAGAAAATTAATTCCAATTTCATGCCAAAACAAATTTTCAATTGACGAGTTTTCAATAGATAATTGATAAACCATTAATTTCAGGGTCGAGTAATTGGAGTGACAATTGGCTGCATGCTGGGTATGACTCCTCTGCTGTGGCTCCATCAAGAGTTGAAAACAGACGACAGCCCCGAGCAAGAAGGGGAATAAATAGTTGACAAAAGGCCATTTTGTGTCATTTGTCAGTCATTTTGTTAATAGTCGCCATAACCCCAATCCGAATAGTTTATAAACAAATCGCTGAGCGTCCATGTTGTGTTTGCTTCGTGTACGGGAAATGTATATAGTATATTGTTACGAGATGTCTTCTAGAGTTTTTAATTATTTTTCATGACTTTTTTATTTTTTCTTCGCAAGTGACTCGAAAATAATTTTTATGTGTGAAATAGTTTAGAGGAGAAATAGGAGAGGTGAATAGGATAAGGTATAGATGACTTGTAGTAATTGGAGAATTTAGAATTGGAAATTTATGTGGACCAAGGAATTGAAGAATGGTAACAATCAAGATTCTGTTGTTTAGTCGATTAGAAGAAGATGAGTTCGAGTTCGAATTCTGTTGTAATTCCACTATTACTCTATAATTTTGCTAAGATATTCATTTCTGAAATGAAGTTACGAAGAATTAAATTATTTTATTTTACAGCAGAATTTCAACATGTAATTTGTTTATTTTCGTTAACTCCTTCTTAATTATTAAATCGGCAAATTATTGTCGATCGACGAAATAAAATACAAAAAAACCTTGATTTTCTCAATTAAAACTTTATTCCTGTCAAATAATCATCTTGAAATATTCCCAAGATAAATAAAGACAAAACTACGTGCTAGTCACTGTTCCCATCTCTGCTGGATACATCAGTAGAAAAAATATATTCTTCACATTTTCATGATAAAAAATACATGGATATCCCCTCAGTCTCAATGGCCAATCGAAATATCCGAGACAATTCCCACATAATACTTCCACGACGGAGCCACGACGGAGCCCTGGAAGCTCTGGAGTGTCTCCCTCCAGTTGATCTCAGTAACGAAATCATTCCGAGGCTCAGGATTCAGCACCTGAGAATTCGTAACAAAAGATCCCCCCGGATTTTGCAATGGGATATCTATTTTCTTCTGGCAATCCTCGTCATCTCCAGAGTAATCTGCAAGCCAGCTACTCAATTGAGGGATCCACCAGTGCCAGGAGTTATTGTGGGCCTCAAAATTGTTGAAATAATGTTCAGAAGCCGTAGAGTTTGCGATGAACTGATCACCAGAGAATTGAAGTACGTTCGAGTAGTTGAAGTCGACTGAAGGATTCGGAAGAGTTTGGGGAATTCCTGGGGTTTCGATGGACAAGGGAATGCTCTTGGGGGCCAGGGATGTCCCAGGGACATGGCTGGCGATCAGGGCTGACCCCAGGAGGGTTACAACACCTGCTGTATAAGCTGCTAGACAAACTGAGGAGATGCTGACGAGGGCCTGGACTATTGCTGTGATCCGTATCGTCTCGACGAGACACGACAGCTCTCTGTAAGAAAACCATCCCCTCTTTGTCCCCTCCTTGTAGGCCACATCCTTCTCTAGCTTTCGCAGCCGATCCCAGAATTGATCGTTATAAATAAATATCTCCCAGTTCTGCAGCAGAAATTACCAGTAATTTTTTTATTTAATCATGCAATCACAATGGAATGGGAAAAAATTAATCTGCCGATTAAATTAGTGCTGTCTATGCAGGAGAACATAAAACTAGAGAATAATTGTAAGTATTTTGACGATTAATGATAATGTCGCTGTCTGGCAACGGATAGGTTGCAGGTTCAATTCTGGTTTAGAACAGGTGACAATTCTAATTATGAAAACCTCGTTTTACCTTGATGTATGCGAGAACACATCTCTGATAAGAGAAATGTTAACAATTCTATACCTCGACACATCGGGTAGAATCGGTGAGATCTAACAGAGTCGACTCCATGTAAAATAACCATTGAAAAAAAATGATAAGGCATTGTATTAGAACAGATCTGGAACTTACGATTGCTGTTAAGAATTCTTTTTCCAGTCTATTCATCTGTGGTACAGTTAAATCTCCAGATTGTGCCCATTCGGCGTTGAAGACTTCGTCCTCTTCGCCATCATCATTCAGGAATTTACTAGCAATCATCTTGAAAAAGATAAATTTGAGTTATTAAGATTGACACAGGATGTTAAAATTGTTAAATATAGTGAGAGAAATTACAAGAGACACGAGGAAGAGTTCGGATGGTGCGACTTTGTACAGATATTCCGGATTGCAGTCTTTTAAACGTTCCAGGTACAGAAGAGCCAGGACGAAGGAGCACGGGGAGACACAGGCGTTCCTGGAGATTCTACTCGCCTCCTCGACGTCCAATCTCTCCAGAGTGCAGCCACTTTTCACTTCGGAAAATAATTCAGCTGCAAATTCTGTGAGGAAAAAAATCCAATTGTTCAAGTAGACATTTTCTCCCAACTTCTCAAATGAAAAATTATGATGAAAGAATAGAATATTCAAAGGGGAAAAATACGAAGTATAAGGAATTTATTTCACCCTACGCCATGGCCCAGGACTAAAATACTTAAAGGTAAAAAATGGGTTTTCGTATTTTTCACTTTGAAATGCTTTGAAAATTTGTTGATGTTCAATACAATAATTCATACCAGTTACTGGTAAACTGAGTCTATCAGTCATCGGTAGTTTCGAATAATAAAGAGATTTCGTTATTCTACTTAAGAATTCGTCCTCTTTTCCCATCGTCTGCAATAAAGAAATAAAATCATTATAAAAATTCAAATTTTTGTAATTAATTCTAGTTTCACTTTAGTCTGTCACATCAAGTATCTGAAATTGTTCATTTCAATTGTTCAAGAGATTTGTGACTTAATAAGTGATAATAAGTGAATTCTATTTTTTGGGTCTACTCCAAGTCCAAATGACGCCTCATGCAGGAAATATATATATATTTTTTTATGGAGTAGGTGGATTGAAGGATAAAGTGTAAACACCTAGAGGAGATGGAACATTATTTATTGTCTTTTTCCACATTTGTCCATTTATTATGAGGTTGAAGCGACAGGTGGCAAGTGCTCGAATACGGCGTGGTCTCACCTTGAGTTTCGCAGACGATCGTTTTCCTCTGGTTACACTCATCACGAAATAAAATATCAACAATTGAAAAAACCTCCTCTAAAACATCGATTAACCAAAAAACCAACGATTTTGATAAACAATAAGTGGAAAATAACTGAAGTGTTCGGAGGACTTCCGATGATGAGGGCGAGTGGAATTCGATTTTCTCTCGATACAATATCGATACTAAGATTGTCGATAGTTGATATTCCTAATGCGGAGATTGCGCGTGCGATTTACTAATTCAATAAATGAGTTACGAGTTTATTTAATTTGTTGAATAAATATTTATAAAGGTTTGATATGTTGAACGTAATATTAAACCTATTCAAATTATTTATTCCCTTATTTTGTTGATGTGCCACTAAAATTTAAAAATCATGGACGTTTTACGTATCGATACCTCGATAATATCGAAAAACGCAGAATCGATTTGGATTCTCGTGAAGCCTCGGAGATTCTCGGAAACCTCCGAAGTTCACAGCAAAACTCTTCGAACCGCAATCACTCATAGAATCGAAAATATCTGGTCACCTAGCGATTTGAAAAAAAAATGTGATAACAACTATTTGTGAAGAATTTTTCGCTCTGCAAAAACTTGTTCTTGACATTTTCTCGTAAAATGGTTATTTGTGGAGATAATCGGAAAAATGTGGGTATATTTGGATGTGGGGGAGGAATCGATTTTATTTCTTCATTGTGAAGGCAACTTCACTTGTCTGGTGATTCCTCTATGGAGTTGTCCCTGAAAGAAAGTGCACCTGATGTATTGACTGAAATAATGAGAAATTGATTTTTGAGGAGGGAAAATCGAAAAGTCTTGGGGATTTTCTTGGGATTGATTTCAGACTGAGGGTGAAGTCGAGGTGATTTTCGTTAAAGATGAGTTCTGGGAAGTGGCAGTGATGAGGCTGAAGGGGAAAAACAATACAAAATCCTTCCAGAGTGTCTACAAAGTGTTATCACGTATATGTCGTAAGTCTCGGGGATTAATTAATTAATTTAGTGTCATCTGGGGTCTCGGTTTTGGGGTTAATTGAGGAGGGGAATTAGTCTAGATGTGAATGGAATGGAGATCCAAAATTTCTTCACAGTAAATTTTCATATTCACCCAATAATTCCTCTCTAAAAAATATAATTCCATTCTTCAATTAAAATCGCCTTTTTGATTATTAATTAATTCATGGTAATTTACTTTATTATTCAATTAAATATTTTTTATGTAAATCCATATGAAGGGCTCTTCAACGATCAAAAAGTGTAAATTGGATTGAATTATCGTGAAATTAATTTGAGTTTCCTCAAAAAAATGCTCCAACGAATTTGATAAATTAGGTGTACCCCATTTTGCTTTGATGCTTTAAAAAGTAAATTCGCCTGAATAATAAATTCTTAATTAAACAATAATTTTCTATCTTCTGTTTCAGGGGCAGTAGACAAAGGGCAATTAGATGGTTTCATGGCTGATGGTGGTACCCAGCCACTGAAAAGTGGCCACAATTCCCAAGCAATGGGTTTTGCCTCTCAACCAGTTCGCCAGAGCACAGAAGTCGCCAGTTCAGTGTATGCAGTTGGCCAATATGCCCCAAAGGTCCTGAGAAATTTGAATGCCCAGAGATTGAAGAACCAATTCAGCGACGTGGGCCTGATGGCTGGTGACAAGATAATCAGAGCACACAGATCAGTTCTAGCAGCTGGAAGTGCATATTTCAATGCAATGTTCACTGGTGGACTAGTGGAGGAGCAACAAGAGCTCGTGGAGATTCACTCCATAACTCCCGGCATATTATCCATCCTCGTGGATTTTATTTACACTGGAAATGTCGATATTACTCAGGATAATGTCCAGGAACTGTTTGCGGCTGCTGATATGCTCGAGCTGGATGAAGTTGTGGCTGGCTGCATCGAGTATCTCAGGCAGCAGCTGCATTATTCAAATGCTTTGGGAATTTACAGGTGCGACGGAGAGATTGGCTGGGGATAAAGGGAATTCGTGGCAAAACCCACAGGGATTTTTCAATAGTAAAATTGTTGTCAACTGTTGTGAATTAATATTTTTGTATTATTTTCTGGTAGATTCGCTGAAGCCCACAATCGTCTGGAGTTGATGGAGACTGCCCTACGTTTCATTCAAGTCAATTTTCCTCAGGTGTCGCAGGAGGAAGAGTTCCTTGATCTGCCAAAGGAATATCTCATTCATTTTCTCAGGAGTGAATATATACACATCGACACTGAATTTCAGGTGATAATTTTGGTATAATAAATAGAAAAATCGATGGGGATATTGATGTTAATGGATTTCTTAACTTGTTGTCAGGTCTTCCAAGCAGCCTACAACTGGATAACCCACGATGTTCCCACACGTCGTTGCTATGTTTTCGAAATTCTCAGCCACATAAGGCTCCGATTGTGTTCACTGAGTCGTTTGGAGTCCATCATACTCGACTGCAAGGACGCCAGTCTCATCGTAGCCCTCAGATCTATTCAGAAGGATTTAATATCTAATAAGGGGTGCTTGGTGCCTCTCAGGGCGCAACCACGAATCTGTGCCAAGAAAAATATTCTCGTTATCGGTGGATCTAAGAGAGAACATACTGCTGATAGCTGGGCCAGAGATGCTGAATCTACTTATGAAACTATTGAAAAGTATGACACATTTACTGGACAATGGAGTGAAGTGGCACCGATAACCATTGGACGAATACTCCCAGGTGTTGCCCTTCTGGATGGGAAGGTTTACGTGGTGGGTGGTGAACTCGAGTCATGTATAATAGCCAATGGGGAGTGTTACGACCCCAGAGACAACGTCTGGACATCGATTGCTTGCATGGTAGAGCCCAGATGTGAATTTGGATTGTGTGCTCTAGATAATCACTTGTACGCATTCGGTGGGTGGGTAGGAGAGGATATCGGAGGCTCCATTGAAACATACGATCCAATAAATAACACCTGGACACTCCAGGGAGAATTACCGGAGCCCAGATTCAGCATGGGAGTTGTTGCCTACGAAGGTGATCCTCATATTTTGTTAATTAAACTTCATGGAAAACTAAATGAAATCCCTGATTGCCTCTATATATTAGAAAGCATTTCGTTTCTATTGACATTTGTTTGCGAAGAATACACAGTGTGACTTTTCTCAATTTCACAGAATTAATTTTTTAATGTTTTCAAAATTGGAGCAAAAGTTTTAAAAATCGTGAAAAATCTCGAATTGAATCAGATGATTGATGATTTCCACTTATTTCTACTTTTAAAATCTTTATATCTGAGAATTCAATAATTTTTAATGAATATTAACATTTTTTAATCAAATAATTTAATAATAATAAAAAATTAAAAATAAATTTAATGAAATTTAACGATCAATAAATTGTAGAAGATAATTTTTTGAAAAGGGAACTTTGGAATTGTTTTTTTCAGGATTGATTTACGTTGTTGGAGGCTGCACTCACGACAGTAGACACAGACAAGACGTAATAAGTTACAATCCAGTGACGGGAGAGTGGAACCCTCTGGCTTCGATGTTGACTCCACGTTCGCAAATGGGAATTACCATTTTAGACGGGTATATTTACGTCGTTGGGGGAATGAATAAGAATCAAGAGGTTCTGACGTCCGTTGAACGGTACTCCTTCGAAAAGGTGAGGATTTAACGTTCAATGACTCAACCAAACGCCACCTTTTTTGAGAATTTATTCAGCAATCAAGACACGTCAACAAATTTTTGTATAGACTTAGTAACAAATTGGGATTGAACTAGAGAACATGAATTTGTAGAGACAAAAGTATTCAATTAATTAAAATGGGGAAGTGAATAATTTAACTGGAGATTCTGACATTTGATCCTTGAACTTCAATTGAATGCCATCGTAGACTATTTGAGATCATTAACATCCCCACAATCACTTATTTTTCATGATCACTGCAATGTCGTAAAAACTCCCAAGATAGTCAGATCAAAGCACTGATTCAATGCTCTTTTACTTCGTTGGATCACGCGATGTATGAGTGACTAACAATTACAAACTGACGAGAGACCGTGAGAAATAGTACGGGAATAATATTACCCCTGGATTCGTGGTAATCCCCAAATTCTATGGTAACTATTTGCGCGGCTACTAAACTCCATGCAAAATTGTCATTTTGGGATTAGATGAACGGTTATCACTTTCGACAGGTTTAATGTATGGCAGTTCAATCGCGGTAATTAGTATCCCTGCGCAATCCCATAATTACCAGAGAATCGGGGAATAATTGGGAAAGTGGCAAATCTAGAGATAAAAATGTTAAAAATCCGGGGAGGCGTTTGAGTGACTAAAATGTCAGTTTAAGAGTGGGAGAAAATTTTATTTTTCAGAACAAATGGACAGCAGTCGCTCCAATGAACATGGGACGTTCCTATCCTGCAGTGGCAGCTGCTGATGGCCGTCTGTACGTAATCGGTGGTGATCAATCACGTGAAATTAATTTCTATCGTACGCAAATCACAATATCAACTGTCGAGAGTTACGATCCAAGTACAAACACGTGGAGTGAGTGTGCATCATTACCAACGAGTCGTGGTGAAGCTGCTGCTATAATAGCACCATTCTGATCTTTCAGATTAATATTTTTATCATTTTTTATTTAAATCCAAAGTATTGTTCAGATTTAATCAAAAAATGACGAAAATCCATGGAATTTATTGAGTGTGTAGATTAATTCAACACTTTACGATAAATTGTGATACTCGAACATATTATTTTTCCCTTTTTTTATGAATTTAATGTCTTGTTGTATTTATTATATTATATTTCATGCTTTTATTAGTGTTTAATGAGTTCAGGCAGTAATGAAGTGGTAAATTGAGGAAATTATCGCAGATTTCTCTGGGCGTTTTGCACCGAGTAACAATTCTTAACGACCAAATTACTGAAAATTATTAATCAGAGGAAATTGAATCGATGGAATTGAGGAGAATGATTGTTAATTGTCAATTTCACCTTGTTCCTATTTTTTAAAACTGTTTTCTCCACTTTTTGACGTATCAAAAAATTTAAAAAACCAATTACATTTAATAAATTGATTCTCGAATAAAACTATTTTAATTCGACTAATTTATGATTTTTTTTTACCATATCCCTAACTCCAGAGATTTCTGCAAGAAGAAAATGCAAAATTTTTCGATTTCAATCGATTTATCCTTTCTCTACTGAAATATCATTATTTGCGAACTACACGGCTTTTGAATTTGTAACTGGGAACTTATCAGTACTCAAAGGCATCTTATCAATGAGAATGGATAGTTTTTCTCATCCCAAAAAAATCGAAATGCCACTATTTAACTCATTGAGAACAATTACTTATTAAAAAAATTGTTTAGTCACTGATTTCTGTGAAAATTTATCTGAGAAATGAAATTTTAGCTAAATTCTCGATAAAATCATTGAAGAATTGAAATTTTCAAGGAGAATTTTATATATTCATTTAAATTTGTGACGATGTCATCTAACTGTCGACTTCGTTCGATGACGCAGTTTTCCTCGATGATTCCAAGACCATAAAAATCATGAATACAGAAACGGTCTTAAAGCTGAGAACATTATTTGTATTTTTTGTTTGAGCGATAATTTTTTTCCCTTTTCCTGCAAATGCCTGTGACTCACTTCAATGTCAATAGTTTATTGCAGACTCATGCGAGTGGATAAACCGATGAAATTCAATAATTCTCTAACAGATTTTTAGAGTTGCATCACTCATCGTTATTTCCTGTGTCATTAGTTCTGAGTAATCAAATGAGAAATAAATTGATCGTGGAGTGGTGCAGATAATGCTCAAGAGCTCGTCACCGTCATTTTCTCGAGACTCTCCAAGTAACTCTTCAAATCTAAAATCATTAAATTGCTAATTAGTTAATTATTTCCAATTTACAATTCATGAATAAATTTTTGGATGAGAGGAATTGTTTTGCATCAGCAGATGAATGTCCCATTGGGATCTCAATTCACGTGAAGAAGTCATCGATTGTCAGAGACTCTCCCGAATAAATAGATAATTGTGGATTGTTTCACTGTTTTTCACTGGAATTTGTTGTTCATGGTATTAGAAAAATTATTCATGCCTGCTGATGGGTTTCCAATAATTGAAAATACCCTCCAATTATATCCTGATGAGTAACAGCTTATTATTTATGTTGATCCAATGATGAGAAAATTATTTTCTAATTTATGACACTGCAGCTTATAATACAACTCCTGAATTAAAATCACTGGATCTCAAAATGGCACGTCTGTCTCTGATTTTTAAAATATTATTATCCCTAGATTGAACGATAATTAGTTGATGGTGAGGGCATACTAATTACAGCGGTTAAATTGCTATAAAAAATTGTCATTTTGGGATAATTTGAATATAAAATGATAATTTTTCTATATATAATTCAGCAGGCGTAATTGGTATCCCTGCGCAATCAAATAATTGCCATAAAATCCTGGAATTCCCGGGAATTTAGGTATAATCTTTTTATAATCGGAGGTAGATGGGCCTTGATGAACCCAATTTTTATCGTCATGTACCGAGGATTCACGGAATTGCACTGAAACAAAACATAATTGAATAAAAAGTAATAGGTAAAGAAAATTATAAAACGCCATTTTTATACAATTTTATGTGTGAAAAAAGTTATAATGAAATGACACCAAGGACGAGTGATTTTTATTTGCTGTTAGAGTGAGTCTCACAAACGAAAAATCATTGTAAAAATGTTGAAAAAATAGTTATCCACGAATATGAACGTTTTACACTAATTAATGAAATTAATAAAAATCCGTGAGTGAAGTCAAACTCACTGCAATCTGTCGTAAAATGAAATGATGAAATTAATAAATTGATCAATGAAACTAATATATATAAATAAAGAAAAAAAATGTTTTTTAATCACTTTCAAAGATCCCCTCATTACAGCACATTACAATTCCATTACATTTAGTTAGTTATTAGTCATTAGTTTTAATTACTCTTGTGAAATTAATTGGATTCTAACAACAAACGCATGAATTTCGGTTTTGAATTATTTATAATTTTCAATTTCAATAGCTTGTAATATCAAAATAACGTGTCCGTAATTAGTTGGTCATTTTTAATGATTCCGAAATACCAGAATTATCACAGAGATGAATGAAATTAATCTCAATTATTTATGTTCTGACGACTCATCGCGCCTTATTTTAAACCTTGCACTGCTGATCGGTTATTTTTAATTCTCGATAAGTCTTTTGATTCCACGATTGAGATTAGTGAAACAATGATTGATGAATATTAGATAAAAAATTGATTGTAGACGGAAAAAATGGCACATGCTCCATTATTCTATTTTTATTAATCTTATCGATGGGTTATGGAAGAAATTGTTGGGAGACGGGGGAATCCCATGGTTAAACATCGGATTTGTTAATCTAGTGATTACCTGGGAAATCGGAGATTTTGGGGGAAAACCTCTAGAATTTTTCGAGGATTATGGAATAAATCAGGGAAATAAATCAGACCCGATCACTTCAATGATTTCTGTCATTATTAATCAATTCACAATCACTGAATCATTCGAGCAAATTCTCTTTCCTCTTGATTATTGTAATTTATTAATTGACGACAAATGATTCGTCAAAAAAATTCAAAGTTATATAAATAATAATATAATAATAATTAACGAATATAGCGAAAAGGTAAAAATTTCTCGAGTGATATTTCCAACAAATTGACCAGTGGTAAAATTCTCGACTTGTCCAAGCCATTTTGTCCATTAAAAAAAAAACCTGTGACTAAGCCAGGCAATAAAAATGTCCACTTCCTAGACGTCAAATAAAGAATATCAAACTGATAAACAGGGAAAAAAATCAAGGCCGGTTTTTTCATTGGTATCTATAAATAAATTTCTAATGTTTGTACGATAACGATGAAGAAACCACTCTCCATTACAATTCAAACATGACAGACTCTCAGTGTCATTTATCGTTAAAAAATCAATGAAAATGTTGCTTAAAAATAAAATAGGGAAGAACTCGTTCTTCTTTGTTGTCTTTTTATTCGATATTTCAATGTTCTATTGATCTCTCTATCTCTCTTTAAGTTATAATTTATAAATCATTAATTTTTCCGCATCTCTTAGAATACGTGTCATTACATTTTTGTATCATTTTATATATATATAAAAAAAAATATATAGATATTATTGATTTTTATAAAATATATCATATATTGATATATCGATATATTGATATATTGATATATATTGAGATGGATGAAGATAAGGATTTGTGGAGGGGGCTGGAGCAGAATAGTGTAGAATAGTAGCGGCGACGCGAGACCTACACCCGTTTACATATATGTATATATATATATATATCTTCACAAACTCGGCGTTATGTATATTACCATCTACCGCAACTCTCCTTCACCAGTTTACCGCTGGTTAACTACCCGGATAGACACTACACCACGTCATTACCGCACCACCAGTCATATTCATTATTATTTATATTTTTTGTCATTCTCGAAGAGAAAAAAAAATTTTTTTACCCTTCTCATTACCCCCCATTTTCACGCGAAAATTCAAATTTATGATAAAAAAAATTTATTCTGCTGACTTGTGTGAGAATAAGTGATAACTTTTAGGGTGAGAAAAAGTGACGAAAGTTGAGTGGATTTTGAATTTTGATTTTAGTGGATTTGTTGAAAGTGCCGGGATGACGTGGGTAGGACGATTTTTTATGATGTGATCGATGAGGGGACTGGAAATTACTAATTACCAAGTTCCAGTTGATAAATTCATTTTACAATGACTGTTAGCGAATTTTGGTGGTTTGCTGTTGTTGTTTCCGGTGTTTTGAGCTGCACCGGAGCTATTTTTACGGCACCACTACCAGGTGAGTTTTAGATTATAAATTCAAATATCTCGTGAGGTATTAATACTTTGAATAATAATTTCACTAATTTTCTCAATTTAAAGAAGCAAAAAAAATTGATTTATTGGTGTTATACGTGATGATTGAGCAAACATAGAGTATCTTAATCTTAAAAATTGAAGACTGATTGGATATCTTAATAAAACAAAAATCAATGGCTGGTTAAGCTACAATAAATTATATAAACCCCTGTTATCTCAATTATTCCAACGTTTTGCAAATCCATTCAATATAATCGGGGCCACATGTGAAGAGTATATCCATATATTTGGCCACTTCCCCAACTCACCTAATTTTAGATACAACTCTTCGAGGAGCTCATCCAGCCGCAATTCGAGTCAAGAACCACTGAATAATAATTTAGATCAATTGAATATTGATCGGCATCCCTCAATGAGATGATTAAAAATATCCAGGTCATCACTCCTTTTTTTTTCAATGAAAACGACAAACAAATATATTTTAACAACAAAAATATCCACATTATAACAAATTATGTGACAATATTCTGAATATAATTCGTCTATCAATTGTAAACGATGGAATCGGATAAAAATCGTTTTTTATTTACTATTTATATATTTATATATTTTACTACATTATAAAACAGTTTAATTATTTATAATAATTTATTATTTTATTTGTATTACTTTTAAATAGTCGTAGAGTTTCTGGGAATTTTGTGTTTTGATTTATCGGAAGGGTTGAAGGCACTTAAAAATATATTTTTTTCCTCGCGGCCCTGGAGAATATCACGATATCAGCTGTTATCAGTGTTTAAATTGTTTAATCAAATGTTTGTTTTTCGCCCACACCCGATGATATCCGCTTCTCGGCAGGGGACCTTCGAATATTTAATGTTCAGGTGTATTTACACGTTTTTATGATAACGACAATATGTAACAATGACGTTGGAATTACGTGAAAATTTAATTTCCCGACGTAATCAGTTCGCTCTCATTATTTGCCAAGTAATTCACTCTTATTATGCATTTCATTCAACGACTGACTATTTTATATCTATTTCTTCTGAAAATTACATTCACTGATAATTGAATTGTTCACCCGAAATCTAATAAAAAATAATAGAAAATTCATTAGATATTTTACGTTTTGTTTTTTGAAAATCGTAATTGTTCGAGTGCCAGTATTATGACGTGGTTATTGGATAATAATTACCATTTATCTTAGCGTGGAGCTGATAACAAGACAATTATGAATAATTTATCATTAGTGTGACATAATTTCATGGTTCTAGTATAGTTTCAGGTCATTAGAGCGATTTAAGAATTTTTCGTTATGACATTTTAATGAAAAATCAGATGACAATGGAATTGAATATCGACTATAAATAATAAAGTCATGTATTGATGTTCATGAGTGATTAATGATGATCAGAAAGGTCATCCAATGTCTCAATTCCGTATTTTTAGCTCAAGAATTCACGTGCGTCTGGTAGACGAAGAAAAAAATTCATATTCCAAACGCATATCACTCCGTCGTCGCTCGAATTTCACTTGTAGTCTGTCCAGAAATAAATCGCTTTAAATAATCGACAGTTCTTGACAATTAATAATTATTGAACGTTATTTGAGAAGTTGAGAATATTAAAAATAACGTGGAGCCTTTGTGGTTTCAACTTCTGACAAATTCAGGGCTATTGAAGACTGTAATGAGTTACTCTTGGTGGATTTCAAAAGGCGTTTCACGTCATTTCAGAGAAAACACATGTTCTCTGTACGTACAATAGATTTACTCAAGTCAACAGATACGAGAAATTCTATTTTCCAATTCGATATTCATTTCCAGCTCAATGAGCATCTGAAACATTACGCCATTCCGAATTCTGGTGGGAGCGGTGGATGAATGCAGGATATTTTACAAATGTTTATATCAAATATAAACATATATTTATGTTTATAGAGAAATTAAATGATCAAAAGTGAAGTCAAAAGTGAAGGTAGAAAAATAGGGGAATACCCGCCCGGTGGTTTTGGTTTTAATTAAATGATAGCTATGAGATTTTTCCACAATTAAACGTAAAAAAATCGATATTGTTAATATATATGTAAGGGTTAAGGGAATATTGTCGGAGATTTATTAAGATTTCGCCGACGGAAATTTCCCCGGTTGAATGGAATTAATTAGAATCTCCTAGCTCTTATCTTATCAGAATTTAATGGATTACGATAGAGCCGACGGTTAAAAAATTGTATGATACATTAAACTACGGAATTTGGATGTTCATCAAGTACTTGGCAGCTTCATGACCCGTGTAAATTGTCATTGCGTCGGAATTTGTTACAGAACATTAACAATGATCATAAGACGAAGGGTAATTGAGTCATGTCTTACATAAACGCGCTTTTTCCACTTGTAAAACTTTCAAACGCCGCATTAAACCGTTTAAAAAATAAAAACAATAACAATATGTGCAGGGGTGCAAATGAATTCATGACGTAAAAAAATCTCTCAATTTTTCAGAAAGCTCTCGAGTGTAATAAATTTTCTTACTCTTCCTTTATATCTCAAGCAAGAGCTCGTATTATTGTTATCTCTCCGTGAATTCTCAAATTCCACCGGAATTTATTCCGAGTAATTGCCTAGAATTTCATTCACAACATGTCAAGATTAATTAATCTGTCCCCCGACAAATTGCCAAAATTTAATTAAACAAGAGTTACGATGAAAAAAAAATGAGAAAAATAATAAGAAAATTCAAATAAAAAATGGAAATATTTCTCGTTACAAGTATTTTATATTTTAATTTTTTTCATTAGCGGTGGATCGATGAAAAAATCATTTTTTCCCGGGCAATTGCAATTGAATTCAAAATAAATTGGAGCAACCCGTGACGAATCACTAGATCTCGGTACTCACCCCATTTCACTTGCACTTGTTATTACTATCTTTTCTCCCTCGTTTCATGACTCTCTTGGGACAACTTCAAAAATAGTCTCACGTGAAAATCCTCGACTCATCCATTTTCAAGAAACCTGGAGATGAATAAAAGTCACAATAAACCGCTTCCACTCCAGAGTTTACTCCCGCACCCATCAAAAAAAAATATTAAAAACTAGTCCGAGAATATTTTACAATAATATTTGTGCAGTATTTGACGCACGTTCTATGGTTAATTATTAATTAAAAATGTGACTTATTTTAGGAGAAAGTCGATTTGGAAATTTATTGGTCGCAGGTAATCATCGATTCGATAAGAAAAATATAATTTTCTTAAACCCGGAAATTGTCACCAGTTAAATTGAAATTCGTATTTTAATTTCATTTGAAGACTTGAAATCACGTGTTATTGAGTTTTCCTCTTAGGATCATCACTTTTAATGCATGTATTCATGCGTCATATTTCCGCATTTACATGAGAGGAAGGCAAAAATCATTCGATTCAAAATTTTATTCATTTCACAACAAATCGCAGATTAAATCGATAATCGATTCACCTTCTCTGTAATGATGAGACTAAGAGAAAAATTCGTGAAATTTCGAGAGAAAACCCCCGCAGAAAATAATATTTTGACAAAATCATTTTTCATATATATAAAATTAATTTCCATTCAACTGAAAAAATCCGGCAATTTTTATTGAAAACTCAGTAATTTGAGGTGTTGGAAAAATTCCCGGAAAATGACTTATAGGGGAATTTTTCCTTGTCACTCCGGTCTTTTGTTAGGATTTTCAAAATTCCCTCCATTTATTCTAGTTTTGCTGTTGTATAGTCTCTTGATTCAGCCTTTGGTGATGCACATGACAAAAGCACTGAGGCCTCAAGGCAAAACCTCCAGATGAGTGGAGAGACACTCATTGTCAGTCTTTTCTTCCTCCAGCCTCTCCTTTGTTGCCTTCCTCCTTTTTTATTATTTTTCTCTCCTTAGTCCCTTGAAAAAAAATCATTTTGTAATAAAATTTAAACTTATTCAATTCCACTTTCACAATTAATTTCAATTTAATTACAAGACGTTTAATTCTATTTTTATTCAGTAGTTCATTAATTGTTTATCATTTTTACAATCAACGAAGCGTCAAAATAAATAGGAAATATTGGGAAAATGGAGAAATCAATACATATCTGGCATTTAGCCTAGAACAATTTCATGAAGATGTACATATTTAAATCCATCGATGTACACAACTGAAATCTGATGCCAAAAGCATTTCTGGCAGATGGAATAGGAATATTTTTGCTTTAAACCGTATCGTGATATTTATTAAAAACTAAAATGGAGTGAAATGAAATTGTTTTTTTTTTAATGAACCATCACGAGGCGCGATTGCCACGTGGAAGTGAGGAAAAACTGATGATTTTCGTAATGACTTTTGTAATGATTCTGATATAATGTAGTGATACTGATATCACAATTCTTGTCTTGTTTTTCCAGCAATGAAAATTGTTCTAGTAATTTATTTATGAATGAATCCGCGTTCTAGAGCTGATGGGAGAAAATAATTCTTGAAAGAAACATTTTAGTCCTTGAAATTCAAGTTTTAAATGACCAATCAATCGGTGATTTATAATCTTTCCACGTATTTTGCTACCGAGAATAGAATTTGTGAGAAGAAGATTTGCGTAGTTTGTAGTTTCTGAAGACAATTGATTGTATAATGATATATCCTGAATGGATTTGCACGAGACGTGAATTCGCAACACAATAACATCCATCTGCGAATGAACAATGTAAATAAAAAATAATTAGACGATCAATAAAAAAACATAAAAATCATTAACTTCTAGTGGAAATAAAAAGTGGAAATTGTTAAAAATTAGCCGTTGATATTTTTAAAATCCCAGGTCTAGTTTGCGACGTGTTTTTTTTTTTACCGGAGGCATTTCTGTTTGAATATATTTTTTCAAGATTTTTCCGGGTAATGCACTTCGTCCACGCGTGTCACAACGTGATCAAAAGTCTGGCGTACGTGACTTAAATCATCGCTGATGAGATTTGAACGCGAAATAACGGGAAAAAAAGTGGAGCGTAAGGTTTTGCTAGTATTTTCTCAAACCCAGTCACGTTGCGCAATTATTACGTTTACATTCGTGTTTTTATGTAAAGTAGGTCAAGATCAAACGGAGTATAAATTAAATTAATTATTTTTGGTTATTAATTAATATAATAATTTTTATTTTCTTTGATGTTGCATTTAGTATTCTATACTTTCCCCGCTTGCTCTATTTTTTATCTATAAGTTTAAACTATTTGAAAGTTCTATTAATTAATTAATTTATTTTCATTTATTTATTTATTTATTTTCATTTATTTATTTATTTATTTTTTAATTTTTTTAATTTCATTTATTTATTTTACTAGTTTTGTTATCACTTTTTGTTTATTATAAAATTGTTATGCAATTTTTATCTTCCGTTTCCCGTTTTTTTTTTACTGAATCATCAGTTTTGACTCCTCACAGCTTCAGCTGATTCGATTGGTTGTAGATAGAAATTTTTAATGAGATTAACTAAAATTAATGATTAAATAATATGAATGACTCTCAGATATTTCTAGTACTGATACTTTTGTTTTTACTTTTTTCAGAGTATCTGCATGGTCTCACGGGCTACGAAATATCGGATGTGAATGGAAAATCATCGAAAATAATAAAAAATGAAGTAATACGAGCAAGTGGCGAGAATCGAGCGAATGAAGCGAGTTCAAGGCGCAATCCTACGGTCGATGATGAACAAACGGTTTACGTCATTGAATTTGAGTCGGAACCCAGTGAGAAAAATCATGAACGCAACAGCAAATCCATGGACTCGGAATCAGGTGATTTTATCCCACAAAAAAAAAAAAGCCATTTCTTTCTCAAGGCAGTTCTGCCTTCTGACGTTTTCAACGTTAATGAATTTACTATCGAAAGGCTTGAAAAAGCGGTTTCTAGGATGAAAAATTTATCGCTCCTCAATATTTTACGAGCAACTTTTTATTTTCAGTAATTACCGACGTTTTAGAATCGTAAACATATTTTTTCTTCATTTTTTCAATTACTGGAAACTAGAGTTAAGATTTTGGAGTTATTATTTATCGTTTTCAATAATACTATTAGGATTTATCATTACGAATAAATTAACTAGCTGATTTGTTGCAATGAGAGTAAATTAATTACCCAAAGAAAAATAAATATCGCGATGATGGGTTATTAAATTAGTCGGGATTGGACAGAAAAATGATTACCGCTTTTCCTCGAATTTTTTTCAAATCTTCAATTTTCCGCGTGATAATTCATTAATCTAAGACAAACAGCTCTTTGTTGCTGAAGACCCTGACCCCAGTCACTTCTTTGTCTCTTCCACATGTGAAGAAAATAAAAAATGAAATGAGGTGGAAGCAAAACGGGTTTTCAAAACGAGTATCGAGTATAAACTCACATGACAAAGAAGACTCCACCAGTCGTTTTGAACTTGACAATATCGCCGAAACCAGAATTTCCCTTGAATATTAATATTAAAAAAAAAAACCAATTAAGCAATTTAATAAGCAATTAAGGAAATTAATATAAAATACGATAATGGGATTTTGGAATAATTTGAATGTACGAATGATAACAATATATTTAATTTGACAGAAGAAATGGAGAATCAGAGTCCCCTGGATCCCTGGTCGATCGTGTGGTACATTGGATCATTTGGAGGTCTCGTTGCTTTTTTCCTCATCGTCAGCTGTTCAGAATGGTGCTGTCGTAGATCAGCTCGTCCCCTGGGAACTCCTTACACCCAGAGACCAACTGAAACCGTTACGATAACACGAAATGTTACAGACACACCACCACCTCCGTATCACCTGTTCGCACCACCCCCGTACGACTCGGTTAATTACAATGATTTAGTTGATAAGACCACCGGGGAGAAGCTCGATATATACGTTATTTCTGTACCAATCACTGCCACTGAGCAGACAGTACCAGCGTAGCTCAATTCAAATTCAATTCTTCAGATCATCAGAGCAAGTGCCTTAATCTATTCCAGGGACATCTCAATTCATTTTTTTATCCACCATTTTGTCATTATTTGATAGCATTTTAATTGACATATTGTAGAAATAATTTTCTTGCGTTATGTCGACTATTTGCGTCTGAAAATATGAAAAATTACTGCTCTGAAAATTGAGATTATTGATTGAAGGTGCAATGACCTGTATGAAACGCTAGTACTTGGATTATTGATTATTCAATCATTTGGGTGATGATTTTTTTTCTGGAGAAATTAATGAGCGAATCTTTCACATGGAATTGAACGGCTGAACGTCTGATAGAGTGATATTTTTTTTCTGATGCTTTTCTGCTGGAAATAATTACTGGCGAGGTCATTCATTATTGATCAAGTCCAATGACCTGGATTGCTCTGTAGATTATTAATTAGATTATCTCGATAATCAGTGGTTCTCTAGGAGAATGCAGTGACTCGTTGCAGACAGTGAAATTTCATTCGCGAAAATCGTCTGGTGACCTAAAATAATTACTAGAATCAATCCAATTAACTCAATGACCTCAATAATTATTTATCGATTATGATGTAATTATGGTTGACAGATTTTATCAATTTTTTCTCTTGAAACCACTCATTGCTGAGATAATTTTCCATAAAATCGCTGAATCATTCATTGAAACAGTAAAAATTTAAATAAATAATGAAAATATTGGAGGAGAAAAGAGAATCTCCGAAGACACACCAAACATTTGGTTGAGTCATTAAATTTCTTTAAAATATTCCGTATTATGAAATGAATTACGCAAATAAATATTATACTCTGAAGATTATTATAGACTAAAAATATCTAAAAATTCTCAATTACTCGAAGAAAAATACAAAATAATTCTCCCTATGAAAGAAATTCCAGTTATCGAGTAAGAATTCGACATTCGATCAAAATTTTCAATCGAAAAATTCACCAGCTGATTTTTAATAAATCTAAAGTTCTATTTGGATTAGTCAATGCATGAATATCACATGGTGTAAACAATTTCCTGTAAATTTATTTTATTGTAAATAATTCAAGTATGTTATTGCAATTTTCATTGTTAGAAGTATTTTTACAGTACATCAATGAGGCAGTGTAAAATTATTAAATTTCATCGTTAGAGAGTGAATTAAATATTTCTAAATGTTTATGGGATTAATAAAATCCAATAGCTCTCGAAGTTACTCGTGAAATTATTAAATTGATTAAGCTCCGACTGCCATTATGAAACTGCTGACATTGAGAAGAATATCGTAATTAGACCCTAGACCTGATGAAATTTGTATTCCAATTGTAAATTTGTTAGGAAAAATTACTTACTGTATTGTTAAGATATTTATTTTTTATAAATTTTTTGTATAAAAATTAATAAAATGTAAAAAAAAATGCACAAAATTGGTCAACTGGTGATTGTTATTAAATATTTTTATTCTTTGAAATAAATAATTGAAGACACCCACAAAAAAGGGATTTTTTCCCTTTTCTGCAAGATTTTTTTTCATTCCGAGTTTGTTTATTTAATTAAAAAATATAATTGAAAAATTTTTCGAATAGATTCACCAGATCCGAATTAAATGTAGAAAGAAAATTTCATTGTAGATGAATCGAAAAAACTAATTGTTTTGTGAAAAAAATTTTCAAATATTCTAAATCATCCCGCGTAATGTTTCCAAGATGGCGCTGTCTTCGTCGAGAATTTTTCAGGTTGTTTTTCTATATTTACTAAAAAATATATTCGCAAATATACACCTCCTGATAACAATGAGTTTTTCCCTGAATTCCTCTGCAATTCACCGAAAACTGCTAGGATAATTGTTAATTAACTCCACAGTGAGTACACGAGCGATTATTTTTAATAAACAATTGCCCAAAATGTCCACAAACCGTCACATATGTCAGACAAGAATTTGACAAGGAGAAATGTCAAATTAATTTTACGCGTCAAAATTTATATTTATGATTGAATTCACTTTATAAATTTAATTCGATTATCAATTATTGAGTTATGTGACAGTTTGCGGGGTTTTTAAATGTTTAACAATTTTCAACAAATCTGATTTTTCAGGTTCATAAAAAATTCGAACTTAATTATTCGTTAATGGTATTGGAGGAATATATCTATGTATTTTTTAACATAAATGGATAAATTTACCCCCGATTAAATTGCAAATCAAATCTTGTCAAGAACCATAAAATTTATTTTTTAAAAATGATTTTTTTCCAGATAACATCAGTCTACAGTAAATAATTGAAGTTAAAGGAACAATTCTTCGATGGATTCCTTCGAGATCGATTCCAACGCTTCCCTCGATTCATTCCACCTCTCCTCCGAGGACTTGAACATTCCGTCCCCATATCCTCACTCCTCAACTCCAGAATCCCCGAAGAATCTTCAGGACTTCGAGAATGGAACGGAAAAACTCCGACTCGCACTCGAGAATTCCCAATCAGAGGTCGATATCTTGAAATCCTCCAATAATGCCTTGAAGAAAAAAATCGAAGAGCTCTTCCTCGAGGCTCAATCCTCCCTGGAGGATAAGCTCAAGCTCCAAAATACCTTGAAAGATCGAGAATGCCAACTTGCGATGATTGAAAATTCCTCCAAATGGTACCAGGCACGACTGCACGAGTCAGAGGCTGCGAATAAATCATTGAAGACAAATCTAGAGGCATATCAAAAAATTCTACAGCAAAGGGAACAAACGATCGCCGATTGCATGGAGCGGTCTGAACATTATCAGCAATTGAAGGTGAAATTCGAGAGATTGCAGATAAAATATCAAACGGAATGTGAAAATTTCCAGAAGGAATTGAAAGCCATAAAAAACGAGAATTCATCGATGAATTTGTCGATTTTAAAGAGTCAGGCATTTACGGAGAATGAAATCACTCTAGATCTCAGGAAGAGGATCGACGAAATGTCGAGGGATCTTGAGATAGCAGAGAAGAGATACTTAAATTCAGAAATGGCTCGGAGTCTTGAGGAAAAATGCACAATGAGCTGTAAGAGACACCTGGAGAAGATGAGGGAGGAATTAAATTCGGTAGAGATTAAAAAAACTGAAGCCCTGGAGAATCTCAGGGTCTTGAAGATCCAAAGTGAAGACCTGAGGATCGAGAACGAGAGGTTGAACCTCATCCTGTTGTCCTCAAAGAAGGAGAAAGTCGAGGTGGAGGAGGGAATCGTTCATCTCAGACTCCAGCTGACGAAGATGATCGCCCAGCACAAGGCATTAAAAACCAGGAATCTGGAGGCTGAGAAAAAATTGCGGAGGTGTGTCGAGAGACTCAGAGAACTAGAGAAAGAGAATAAGAGGCTCAAAGCCAGGAATTTTGCTGTCAATAATTTTCTGGCGAGAAAATTTACAGAGGAAAAGAGAAAGTGCCAGGACCTGGCGGGAGTCGTGAAGGACGAGAGTGACGAGAATACGAAATCACTTATTAATCACCAGAAAGGAGAAACTGTAAATTCAATGACAATTTGCCTTCGGCAGGCCCTGACACGTGAGAGGGAACTGAGAGATCGCCTGAAGCTGTTGTCAAAACCACTAGATGAAAGTGTTGATGAAGGATATGCAGACAGTGCGGGGTTCTCTGAAATATCCTCACCCTCTCCCCTGAATTCGGGGTTAATGGATTTTGCTGTTAATTTGTTGAGGAGGAGTCAAAATTTTATGTTGCCAATTAATTCCAGTCTAAATGAACTGGAAAGGAAACTTGAGAGACTCAGTGCAACATCTGAATCATTGAGTATTAAATGTCGATGAGATAATCCATTCATGGGATTCAGTATTTATTACTCAAGTATTCGATGAACAATTGTTTAACTAGTTAATTAAGGGGTTTATTTATTACGAGTGGAGGACTTATCCACTGTATTTCGTTGAGTATTCCCATCAATTCAGTAGTAGTAAAATCGTGGAAAATGTTTAGAGACGAGTTGGAGATTAAATATTAATTTAATTATCAATTCAATCGATTAAATCATGTCTGCAAACATTTTTAATCAACTCTCTTTTCTTTCCATTTTACCTAGGGTTGTCGTATTTTTTTAGTATTGCAATTAATCTATGCACTTGAATAAATTATTGAGAGAAACCCACGAAGTGGTTTTTTTTTGTAACACAGAATTCATGCATATTTTTATAACAAATGGATAGTATTGCAGTCGTTGTCGATTAATTATTATCTTTTATGAGTAAATTCTCACGGAAACAATCGCCATGTATTAAAATGTGTAAATCCACATTTTCAAGTGAACAAACAATTGTTTAAAATTATAAAACAAAAATCTTATGAATTTTTATAAACATTCTTTGCGATTCCATAATCCCGATTTCCCGGAGGCCGAGGTTTTTCACAAATTAAAAATGCCCATCATCTATTTGATGACTAGTTTTATTATGATTACAATAAACAAGTGGCTCTTACACTAACAATTGAATAATAAAAATGGAAAACATGAGAAAATTAATGTATCACAGTCAAAGATGATTTTTACGAACCAAAAATGACAAACAATTAATGATTAAAAAAGAAATAGGAAACACTGAGAACTAGAATTGAGCATTTAAAAAAAAATAGTAATTCATCGTCCCAGAAATAATAGGGCAACTTTAACTGATTTCGTTGACAATTAATTACAAATGAGGCAACATAATTAAAGCGATGATAAAAAAAATGATATAATGCAAAAAATAAGAGACAAATATTTATGATGCGACAATTACAGCTGATTACATTGATTATAGAACGGTTATTGATTATATTGGATATAATCAATAGAAGAATAAAGAATTAAATGGGCAGTATTTCGAGTATATTCAGCCCATTGTCATCTGGGTGTCGTCTCGTTTTGACGCAGACGTTCGCATCTTCGAGATTCGTATCCACCACGACCACGACCTCGATTTTTACGCCCGTGCTGATGATGGTGATGATGATGATGCTGATGATGATGATTATTGTGAGAGCCACGATTATCGCTCTGTTTATCCTTCTCTGCGTTACTCTGTTGATGATTCGTCGGGTGTTTCGCCTCGGGTACGTGATGGTGACGCTGCAAATCCATTGAATTCTCCAAATTAACTTATTAAAAAGAATATTGCTCTAGAAGATGAAACCACACAGGATAAACCATTTCAATGAAAAATTTCCACTTACGAGATCTATAAATTTTTTGTTATTATTCAGAGATTTCTGTTGACGATTTTGCAGGAGTTCATGGAATTTTATATTCCGAATGCAAATGAATAAATAAATAGTGAGGGAATAGAGGATTTATTATTAGATAAAAATGGTATGAATGATTGAAAACAATTACCACATTAGAATTAGCAGAAAAAGCTGTGAGACTGGGCCCAGCAGGTGAAGTAGGTGTCTCAACTCCAGCGACAGAGTCATCCTCTGTCCTCAGCAGCATCTTCGTGCCCTCAGCTTCAGGATCAATAATTCCGCCTCTCTGTTTTTGGCGTACGAATAGAACAGACATTTGGCGTTGCAATTCACGCAATTCAGCTGTCACTGAAAAATCAGTGGCTGTCTCAACATCAATGGGTGGTGCAGCTGAGCAGAGACTCTCGACATCACATTTTATTGACTCACGACAAACTGGGCATATAGCTTGGAAATCTTTGGGAGAATCTTGTTGCCACTGGGGTAATTTCTCCAGTTCTTCGCGATAATATTTCTCAGCAGCTGCGACGTGAGCTGCTAAACAGTGGGAATGGAAATGGTGGTAGCACTCGGTTTTAGTAAATTCGTCTCCCTCTCGAAATCCGTAGAGACACACCGCACATTGACCGGTGGGAAGATTACTCCGAGTCAAGTGTTCACGGACCAACTCAATAAGTTCAAACATAACAGGCTGCCCTAAAAAATCATTGCATTTATCCTCGACTTCTCGCTGAATGAGATTTACTGTCTCTTCGTCCAATCCTCGAGGATTTCTCAGCGTTACAACTGGAGAGACGTCCGGATATCCTGGAGATAAATAAACTATGAGAGTTACACAGACGTATTGAGACTGAGAATCTTCTCCAGTTGATGGAAATACGAGAGTTTCGATCACTTCGGGAATTCCTCTTTCATTCTCCATCACTTTCAGTTCATTATCAAGCAAAATTGCGCCCAATGCCTCGATTTCATCAGTAACTCTCTCATCAATTTCAGCATTCGACATTTTGCCGATCAAAATTAATCACCGATTAATGCACAATTTATCGGATATTTCACTCAGAATCCAGACTCTCAATAAGGAACGACAAGTGACGATTGTTATTGACAAATAACCTCAGGTAAATTCGATCTCGATAAATTAGCAAAATAAACACAAATAGTCCCGATTATTTTCAGAACAACATTTGAGTCACGGAACATTTGACAAGAGAATTTTTCCGGTGAAAAATGGAGTTGAGAACTGGAAGTCGCACAAAAATTTGAGATATTTATTTGACACGACGTGTTGCTGATTAATTCGACGATAATTACCGGATGGAAAATGTTAGAAATGGGGGGATTTTGGGGTCAACAATATTTTTTGTGCATAATCAACTTCGTGAAGGGAAAAGTGGGGACAATAATGGCGGTGATTGGGTCATGAAATGTGGAGAATTCGAAAGAGGTAGGGGCCAAAGAGGATTGACTAAAGTAGAGGCTCAGTTCTGGGGGTTTCAGTGACCCCAACTGCATCGTAGTACTGCACCCCAAGAGAGGGAGGGCACCACACGCAATGGGTCTCTCCTAAGGTATGATGGAAGGGGGTATTGCCAAGCTTTGATGTCGCCGACACCAAAACAGGGGACAAGTACCTCCAGACGTCGTACGTAGCGCTGTATAACGCCTTCTCCTCATGCGCATTTCATCCCCACAATTCAGCAATTTCTGGCGTTTACATTTGAATCCCAGTCGAGTCGTTTGATTTTTTTTCTTTCAAATTGACATGAAAAAAAAAGGTATGGCATAAAAATTGTCTACAAAAGCATAAATGAACAATGGGTATATGATTATTTCAATACGAGAGATTCTTCCCCAGTATTGACTATTTTTTCATAAATCAAGTAATTAAAGTGAAACTCTTTCCACGTCACCTAAGAGGTAGAGTCCTCGACGCGTTTTTTTTAAAGTGGTATCCCCTGTAGGCCTAATCCACTAAGTCAATGGATGGGAAAATGTTATGATTTGAAAACCTGGAATAAAAAAAGAACCATGACATTTATTAATAATAGATAATAATGAATTAATAATAAATTCATCAATTTCTATGGATATTCTAGCTGCATTGTCGATGTTGAATCATCTCAGCAACACTGATGTGGGAGAAATATTGAACGATGATGGACGATTCGAGGAAGTTGTCAATGACATAAAACAGGTGAATTATTTAATCGATGACAATAGATGGATAATAAGGCGGTTGTCTCATTATTTTCTTGTCTTATTATTAGATATGCGACTTACTTACTTTTCGTGAGGTTTTCTAGTTTAAAGAATTGGAATCTGAAAAGGAAGTTCTGATCGCTGGAAATCGTTCTCTGGCCGAAGTCAATCTAGCAAAGCAACCCCAACTCGAGGAGAATAAAAAAGCATTACATGAACTGTCTGAGACAGGCTGTGAGCTGCTGCGGAAATTGAAGAAGAATCGGAAGTAATCATTTAAGCAATTATATAAACAATTATCAAATGATAATTGTGATTTTTATTTGGATTCTCCTTCGTGTCCAGAAAATAGCTGAGAAATTCTTATCGGGAGATACAGAAGTCGATGAATTCCTGGAACAATTCTTGACCTGAAGAAAGATAATGCATTTACGAAAGGTGAAGGTAGACAAAGTGCGAGAGCTTAAGAGGAAACCGAAATCGTCAACAGGGGGTTATCCAGCAGTGAACACCTTTCGCCGCCCAAGTTTTCTTAAAGCTATTTCCATAATGTGGATCAAAATAATTCCCACGATAGCCCGCATCTCAGACAACAAGACAAAAGACTACATCATAGGCTTGAGATGATGGAGTGGAGAATAGCCCAGTCTGGTGCAATATCATACACTGGTGACCTGTTGAATCCACCAGAAAAGGGAAAGAAGCCGTCTAATCTACTCTTTGGAAACCAGAAATCAAAAACAATTCGAGGCAGAACTAATTCTGACGACAGTGGTTCTGATAACGAATGGTTTATTCTCATTCGATCGAATTTTCCTAGTTATTCGCATACCTTTTTGGATTATTATTATTTTTTTTACATCACGCACACTGATAAATGATAAAGTACGAATTGAATCAATCTGATTGAACACAATAAACATTTATTTATGGGTTTATATTGAATTTTTATTTGAGTTATAAATACCTTCAGCCCTCCTCATAAGTAAAAACTGAAATATAAAAATGTTTCATCAGGAATATTATGGAATGATATGACTTTTACATGACCTGCATACAGAAATAAATTTATAGTAGTTTTCAAAAAGTGCACTATCCACTCTGGGTCGAATTAAAAAATTATTACCACACGCTGAAAAGACACACAAAACATTGGCGTTTAAAATTGTATTTAATCGGTAAATACTACGAGTATTAGGCTATGGTGCATTTACCTGGATATATGAAAGTATTTTTGAATGAACCTTTTTGTTTAGACTCATCTTGCTCATCCCACAGGGTCGTCCCATCGCAGGCACAAATTCTTTTCGTATTTTCGAAGACTCCTGATGATCTCGCGATAATTCCACACGCTAGTCTATGGAATAAATTATTAAAAGTGTTGAGTAAAAGCAATACGAAAGAAATCATTCATAAACTCACTTCTGGCCACTATTTCCATCAAATTTTGATGTTGAACTATTCCCCTTGTCCAGAACACCGGTCGCCTCTGTATTAGCCTCAACCATTTTCTCTTCACTCTCTAATATCTCCTTTCGTTTTCTCAATTTAGTCAATAGTACATAGGCTCGTCCTTGAATCCCATGATTGTCTAATTCTTTCCTAACGACTTCTGCGGTCTGTGATATAGTCTGAAAGGCATTGGTCATCTCAAAAGCCTGACTTTTTTCTGATAACGTCTCAGCAGCTCCCTTCGCAGATTTTGAAATTTCCTTACCCAATTGTCCAGCTTTTTATCCAGCTCCGTTTTTCCTGCCTCGTCGATGACTCCCTGTACCTTCTCCTTCAATCCCTCCAGCTTCCCTTTTAATAACTCTGAGCTCTTCGATGCCTCAGATTCCACTGACTGGAATTTTTGACGAGCTGATTTCAAAGCCTCCGACTGCTGATTATTTGTGTTTCAACGAGTTAACAGTTATTAAAAATATCTTCACAAATTTGTCAGTGATGTTTACTTGATTTACTTCAATAATAATTTAATATCGTACTTACTGTTTTGGGCGGAGATATAAAATACGACGTAAATTTAAGGCCCGGATTGATTATCTGGAAAATATAATTTACTCCGAAATTTGGACTGCTAGTTACTCCGGAAATCAATCGTTTTTTTCCAATAATTGTTAGCTAGCACCGTAGCGGTTGTCAACAACTAGAGCGCTAGCTAACAATTATCGGAAAAATCGATTAATTGGTGGAGTAATTAGGAGTGGCAATTTTGGAGTAAATCATCTTTTCCAGACAATCCAACCGGGCTTTAATTCCAAATTCAAAATGCGGCACTCCAGCGTAGTCAATCACTTGTTTATACACGCACTCGCGATTTATATGATGGAGCCATATCTAGTGGCATCTCGACATCAGCTGATCGAGAGATAAAATCATCTCGAAAATTCAAATCCCCGAACCGACCACGAAAAAATCCACGGAACGGATACGATATATCCGGCGGCGCTAGTTAATAAATAAATTTCACTCACCGGCGTTGGATGAAAATAAGTCCGCTTTCAATTTTCACCTTTCGAACGTCTTACCTTAACTGTAAACATAAAAAAAAACAAATTGTTAATGAAATTTCGACAAAATAATTTTTTTACTGCAAAGGCGATTTTCAATTTTGATTTGAGAGTTTTTGTTTTCAATTATTATTTAAAATTATTTATTATTTTTTATTTAAAATTTTTTTTATTTTATTGGAGGGTTAATTGAATAATTGAAAATTGTTTGTAATGTAAGCATTGAATATATCAAGAATCAGGAATGAAAAAAATGACATGAAAATAAAATGAAAATTATGCTTCAAGGTCATAAAAAAAATGCATACGAAACTCACCTTGCAGTCGGTTGCAAGATGCCCTCCAATCCTGAAGATCTCTCCATGTGATTCTGCCGCCAAAGGTTGAAGTCGGCTTGGAAGCACCAGCATTTTCAAAGACAGCAGACAGTTCAAAAGTTCACTAATCACTCACCACACAACCAAGAATGTTTTATCAACTCAAAATCCACAAAGATCAATAAAATGATATCAAAGATCAAATAATATTTTTAATCATTCAAAATAAGATGAATGAGAAAAGTAATCCTTCGAATCTAATTCGCACTGTCACTTCACTCCGTATCTAAACACACACTAAACAATTCACAAAATCACTTGCACTGAGTCCGGCACTTTGTATTTTCAATGTTCACAGGCGGCGCCGGTTTTTTGCGCTCACTAGGACCCCGATGTTAACGAATTTTAACTACGCGACGCGCGACCAACCGTTCCACGCGCGGGTCGCGGAACGACTGACTCCCCACTCAAAATGACAGGGCGTTGGAGGCGGCGCTCGAGTGGGGGGTCCCCCCGGCGATACTCCGCGCGTGCGCACAGAACACCCCGCATGCGCACAGAACACCCTGCAAGATCCGTTCAATTAGCCCCCCATGTATAGATATTCAAAATTTTCATTTTTTTTCTAATTGAAGTAGTTGTGAAGAAGTTTGCTAGTTAATAAAAAACATTTGCTACTTAGTACTTTTTTTTAAATAAATTTTTTTTTAATTGACCCTGAAAAAAAAGCTGTTTGCCCCCCTCTTTCATTATTTCCAATAAAATTTATCACCAATCAGTAGCAAATTGTTTGAAGATTTTTGCGAGTTCATCAAAAGTTATCAATGCACTCGCATTATTATGTAAAATATCAATTTCCGGTTGACACCCCAGTTAAACACACGGTCTCAATATCGATCCAATATGGCCGCTGAGTCATTTTGGAGCAATCTCATTTTGGAGTAAAGTTGTGTGGAAGTTTTTCAGTGCAATGGGAATAAAATTATTTGTTTAATCGATAACAAAGGTAAGTATTTCCATTGAATATTTAGGAGTTCAGTGTAGTGAATAGTGTCTAGAATTTCCATGAATACCTTTCCATTCATCGGAAGTGTTTTCGTCACATGTTTTTATTTCTATTTCAATACTCTCGTGGAATAATTAGTATCCCGTACTCCACATTACTCATTAGTCCATATGATTAATTATTCCATTCCTGCACAGGTAAAAATAGGAAGGGGACCGTTCCTTAGATCATCCTACAGTTTTACTCCTCCAGTCTCCGAATGGCTTTCAGCAATACCAGAAGTGAAAGAAAGAGGAACTGGTGATTAATAACTCATCAAAATGATGGATGTCACGGAGAGATTTCCAAATAGAATACAGGTGATGGGGAACTCTCTAGTTCTATGTCTGTTTCCACGGACTTCCCATTGCCTTTGGGAATTCGTGGAGTTGATGATGAATAAGAGTGAACACAACCTACTCAGGGTTCACCATAATTCAGAGATCAATCTCTTTCTTTTATTGAGGACTTTGGTTTATCAAGTACTGGATTTCCCAATTAGCCTGGAAGATTGGCTCTTGGCTATCATTTTATCTACTTCATTCAAGCTGAGAAGGAACCGTGCAAAAATGAAAAAAAAAAGAACAGCTGAGGGATCCTGCTTACTAAAACATCGAGAGTGATATGAGGACACTGAGCTCTACGGTTTCACCAAAAAGTGTTAGTATATTTTGAAAATCAATCTTTTGTGTAAGTTCCGATTAATTTCCAGGTTTAACATTTTGTAGCAATGATGAAAATTAAGGGTTTATGAAGAAAAATATCATACAGAATTCCATTTCGGAAGAAAATCACGTGAGATGAGTCCCTCGATAGTTCCCAGGATATTTCCAAGGCTTTGCAGCTTACTTCTTTCATAGAAAAAATCCTAAAGGAACTGTTAGTTGAGAAAATCAACAGAACTCTTGTTCTTCCACAATTTTTTTTTTCAAACGTCGTCCATAGACTTCAATCTAATTTTTTTCATCTCTTCAATGCACTTTTTTCTTTTGAAAAATTATACTTCGATGTAAGCTTCCTGGAACAATCAGCCTGAACCTCCTAGAAAGTTGAATATGAAACGGATCTCACTTTCAAAGGATTCATATGTTTATTTCTTAAAATTTTCTCTTACATGCAATAAACTTATTTTGCATGATTTTAGGTTACTATGTATCTTATCATTTGTTCTTCCTATCATTTTCAGTTTTTCATAGAATGCTGCTAGCAAAGAGTTCCAGTCAAATCTTCGGAATTCTACAAACAGTGAACATAGGATTACCGCTATCGCAGTGTCTAAAATTATGGATTGTAGGTAATTAGATTATCGGCCTTCCCTTTCTTTATTTCAAATTATAAATTGTGGAATGTGTCGAACATTCTAATACGTCCCAAGAAATTTTATCGGAAAATAATGTCTTCACTTCACATCCTTGTTTAAATGCACGGTTCAAGAACTATTTGATATCTTTGATATCTTCTGGAATTCGGTTAAAAAATTGAATCGCTTCTTAATGAGAAATATTTTGCAGATTACACCACAAGTATTCGATCTTTTTATGGAATATAAATTGAAAAATAAACAATAAGATCTACAGAATTTGAGCCGAGGGATTTACAATAGAAAAAAATTACTCATCCCAATAAGTTGATTGGAGACAGAATTTAAAAATTTATTGATCTCGTCTATATAAACTCCTTAATCCATTATTACCTGTAAGAAAAATCTCGCAAAAAATTTTGACAGACTTCCAAATAGAGTTGACAAATAACTTCTCAAATTTGTAACAGAAAGTCATTTTGTACTTAATGTACTAGATTTGCCTATGAAACATCATGGTACGTATCATCGTAGATTACACCTTATTAAAAGCATTTACCTCATTAATGAAGAATTATTGAGAGGATTTTCGTGTTGAAAATGTCCATACTTAGTGTTAAAAAATTATTTCTCTAGAAAGAAAGGAAGTTATTAGTGGGTCAACTGCATTTTTAAGATTCTAAAGTGCTTAGTATCATCTCGAATTAAGTATTCTTGTATTGAGATTGAAGCTAAATATTAATTCGCAGAATAGACTGCGCAGAACCGATAGCCTCATGGGATGAGATAATTTTCAATTATTTTAAGATATAAGTTTATGCAAAAATTTGGGAAACCACCTACTTTGGAGAAGTTGATCATAAAAATGTAAAACTATAGATCGTATCTGGACTTTGCAATACTAAAAAAAGTACTTTATTATAGCTGTTATCTGAAATCTGACTGAAAAAGACCAGGCCAGTTTTCAAATGGAATATTTCATGGGATTACTTTAATTGTGGAGCGGTAGTGGTTTCTTTAATATCTATAAATCTAAACTCAGTTCCAAAAAATATGTTCTTTGCAACTTCTAAGCTATACTACGGAAGAGTCTGCACATAAAAATCCATTTTCTAGAATTGATTCATCTATTGATTAAAGACTGGAAATGACATTGGCTGATTTTGTTTTATATAATCTCTTTATTGTGTTATTACATACTGTCAAACCCAACAACTAACCATTATTGAATGTTACCGTTTAAAATTTGAAAGGGAAGTTCTTTTCTTAGTTTCAATGCAAAAAATGTGCATTTTTTGAAATTATGAAACGAAAAAAAAATTCATGCTGGCATACTTGAATTATCTTGTCCGTAAGTCGGTAAGGTCGCTCTCTCCTATGTATTCTTTCCAGATTGTTCGAAGTTTTCTTTGAAATTGTCTCTTAATTTAGCTTATTATCAAGAGAAATGAGAGTAATTACTAGTACTCGATTAATCAATCGATTCAGAATGATTCCAATTTGCTCATTCTGATGGAAATTCATGCATTGCGTCTGTAAATAATTGTGAGTGAGAATATTAAGTCATTTTTCAATGAGAAATTATTGACGTACCAGTATGATTTGTTGTTTTTTTCCCCCCAGAATAATCGGTCATCAACAAAATAATTATATTAATTGGACAATTCCTTTCGTAGAAGTGATTTACACCTGGCAAAATGCCAAGACCAGCCAAAGTGACAAGGGAGGAGGCTGTGGCCGCTCTGGAAGTCGAAATGGAACATTTTAGAACCTCTTTATTACCAAAATACAGTAGTACCGTTTGGCAGAACCTGAGTAAGGCTCTGGGCGGAAAATGGAGTGCTCATGATGTGTATTGCAGTGTCTCACAAGACAGGAGAAAGATTCTCACCCTGGCGCGTAAGAATCAAGGAATTCACCTTGACAATATTTCTCAAAACCCCAAAGATGAGAATTTGGATTCAACGCTGGACGACTCTTTGGTCAATGAAGACACTGATGATCCGTATGAGTTTGAACAAAAAGCGCAGGGACTGGACACTTTCTATTTGGAAATTTTCAGGGAAGAATGGGACGCGATGGTGGGCTCGCCCATTCATTATGGAGATGGCAGGGTTTTATCTGTATTACACAGAGAAAAATGGGCGGGCTTGCTCTCAATAATTATTTTCCTCCGAACTCATCTGCCCTGTGCTTATAGCTTCAACAATTCAAAAATTTATAATTCTCCAGACAGTTTCCACTATTGCCGAATCACTGGACATTGTAAGAGTAAACGATGTGGGAACCAACTGTTTTGTTATCTGGATAAACCCCCTCCTGACGACGCTGAAAAGTTCACAATGACGATGAGGACGAGAGACACCTTTTATGACGATCACGAGGTAGTAAAACGAGATCTAAGAGGATATTTGCGGCAGCAAGTAGGGGAGAAAGTTTATTACATAGGAGCGGGAAATTTCCAAAAGGAGGAAGCACTGAAGGACACAAAGTTTGGTGGCCGAGTGGGACCGAATGTTCCACAAATGTCTGTGCTACGAAAGACTAAAAACGATTTTATCAGCCGCAAATGGGACCTCAAACCTGGCGATGGAAAAGATGTTGTTACTACTATAGAAGTGATGCGTTACACTGACCCATACAACAAATTCATACACGAGGTCAGGCGTGACAAGTTTTACGTTTCCTTCAGTGCTTTTAATCAGATGATAGCGTATAAACAGTATTGCCGATTGAACAAGGATGATTCGATAATTGGGATAGATGGTTCTGGTAGTTTAATAAAGAAATTCCGACGACTTGATGGAACCAAAACCGGACACATTTTCCTGTACTCTGTCACAATTAACCAAAATGGACGAACCATTGCAGTGCATGAAGCCTTAACTGAGAGCCAAGAGACCAATATTCTCGCTTGGTGGCTCGCACACTGGTTGAGGATGGGTGCACCTATTCCTGGGCAAATATCCTCCGATAGATCTCGTGCTTTGATGAATGGGATTTCACAAGCTTTCAATAATATGACAGTAAAAGTGTACGTTGAAGTCTTATTTGCACGAGCTCTAAACGGTGGTAACCGTAGCTATTACCCACCTGTTTACACTTATCTGCGAAATGATGTCGCTCACCTCATAATTGCTGTTGCTAAATGGAACGTATTTAAAAAAATCCCCTTCAGCACTGTCAGACAGTTCTACCTGTATTCCTTAGGTCTCCTGATTGAATCCCAGAATCTGGAGCAATTTCGGGAATTCTTCTTATTAATTCTCACAATTGGATTGCATAAATCAGATGATGACATTATCAGAGCAATTGAAGGTGGTACTGTTGCTGACTGCAGGAATAAATTGGAGGGATACATTGCCAGTCGTAACTTCCCTTTTAAGGGTCAAGGTATAGAGGAATGTGCGGCTGCTAGTGAGATAAAAGAAGAAGTCGAGGAACCAAGTTTGAATCAAGAGAGTCCTATTAAGAATTGGATCGATAATCTTCGTATAATGGCAGAACATCCGAGAGAAAAATGTGAGATAGAGTCTGGCACATTAAATGTTTATTATGCGAATGATTTCATGAATCGTCTGGTTGAACTTGTTTATGAGTTTCCTCTATGGTCAGCAGCTGTGATACCTCGAAAAGTGAATCGATCATCAACAGCGTTCACAGAGGGTTTTTTTAATGACTTGAAGCGTCGAGTTTTCAAAAATCAGGGAGCTGTGACACGTGCTGATCTCTTTCTCAAAAGGATGTTCACAAATAACTGTGGCGGGGCTGAGCTTTTTTCGACAGACATGAAAAGCACTAGAGGGAAACCGATAAACCAACCTGGAGCAAAGCATGGAGACATTTCTGCCTCTAACAGCAGCAGGAATCGTACAACATTGCCATCAAGATTATCAAAAAATGGATTCAGTGATGGCGACCACTCTGAGGAGGAGAGTAGCGATAAAGAGAATGTACAGCCAGTCCAAAAACCAATTAAGGAAAAAAACTTATCTGACGGAAACGAAAACAATTCTTCTGGACTAGTCCCAAGCCATTCTTCCTCGTTAGATTCATCGGATGATGGTGATAGTGATTCTGTCCCATCAAAAAGAACCGATCGAGACTTTATTTTTTCAGAAAAAGAATTTGTTTCTCAAAGTTCTAAGGAGAAAATGAAAAGAAAGTATTGCGAAGAACAAAGGAAAATTCCTGAACATTCTAGAGATAAAATAAAGAGCCCTGAAAGAGCAGTGAAAAGGGCTAGAAAGATTGCTCGCGTTGAGGAAACACATGAAACAAGAGGTACTGTTATTCATGATGAGCGGAAAAAACCCCTGAAGAAAAATGGAGGAAAATATTTCCAGGCGAGACCAGATATTCTGCACCGCAATGGATTGGCTTGTAATATTCATAAATCCGGGTTAATAATTAATGGCAATGTAAAGAAAGGCAAGGTATCTATCTCAGGTAAAACGTATTTCTCATCTAACACTTGTGGATTTGATTCGATTGTGCAGATCGTGGGTGCTGCAATGATGAATAATGAGGGATTAAAAGACTACGCTATCGAATCAACAAATAAAACTCTTCAGTTCATCTTGGAATTTTTGAAAAACGGATCTCAAGCCAAAATTTATGTACAAAGGACGAAACTTCTACAGTTACTATTCCCGGAAAGAGTAAAACTGCATTATCCGGAATCTAACATTTTGGCGTCCAATGAAATTGATATGTTCGATCACGTCGTAAATATCTGGCAAGGCTGTTTTGGATCAGAACCAGCTCTCACGTGTTTCCACAGCTGTTCTCAATGCGGGTCACACGAGATTCACAAATCCACTCTCACTGTTGATAGCGACCTGGTTGATAATAATCCAAAAAACAGCTATCGTAATCTTCAAGAGGCTCTGCAGTTTCATTTCGTTTCTCAACTGGCTACTTGTACAAGAGTAAATAACAGAAATAAATACTGCAATGGAAACGTTTTGGTGAACCCTAAAGCCCTCGGTAATATGATATTCATAGAGTTGGATGTACCTAGCACGAGGGATGGTAGTGTCTTGGATTGCCAGTTAGCAGTGATGCCAAAATGTTTGGAATTAATGGATGATAAATTTCAACTTGCTGGTATTATCTCATCGAGTCCAGGTCATCACACAAGTTATTGCTGGCGACCCAACGATACATGGGAGTTTTGTGACGATCGAGCATCAGGTGTAGCCTCTGCTAATCAGAAAACCAAGGTGAAGGCAAGTGCAGTAATCTATGTTAAAATTTTTCCCAGAGGGGTGGGTGACAATTCAGAGCTAAATGCATCAGCAACTCCTCCCAGGACTCCTATCATTTCTCCTACACCTTCGCCTCCTTCTCCGAAAACTATTCTTAGCCCATTGAATAAAATCAACTACAGCCACACTCGCTTATCTCCAACGACCAAAAATCAAAATGCTGATGATTATCGAAAGAAACAGAGAGACTCAGACACCTTCTCGAGAGACAACTGGCGTAATAAAGGCGATCCAGATATTTACTGGGGTAACGAGACTAACGACGAGTCGGTGCATCTCAAAAGTTTCCGGGAAGTCACTGTGAACACTGTAGGCAGCAATGACACTTTTCCTTCATTCATCAATCCATTTCTGTCTGCTGGAGAAGTAATGCCTGATGTTCAAATTAATGGGCAGTGCTTCCACTTGATCAATACTACTATCTTGGACTCGATAATCCATATTTTACTATACACAGCAATAGATGATAAAAATTATTTGGAATCTATTGAAAGTTCCTCGGAGAAATTGCTAAGTTTCATTGTCTCCCTGAAAGATCGAGAGTTTAATGAAACTATGTATGCAGATAAGGCGGCTTTATTGAGTGATTTATTCGCTATGAAGACACGAAGAGAACCAGACAGCAACATTATCGTGCTTGATCTAGATGATTCAGTCAGTAATTTGTGGCAGTTGTCTTTACCAAATGCTCCTAGTTTGTATAAAACATTTGAATGTCAACACTGTGGTCCTTACGCCGTACCTATCTCTACAATAAATATTGACAGCCAGCTAATCTATCGACAGAACTTCACTGTCTTGCAGCAGGCACTCGAATTCCACCCAATGTTACAGAAAGTCCCCTGTGTAATGGAAGGTTGCAAGAGAGTGTGTTTGATCAATTGTCACGCTAATTTTCATGTTTTTATCAATTTGGAAATTAAAATGAGAGGACGATCCCAGAAAACAATTCACTGCAAGCTGAGCGAGATACCAACATCTTTAACTCTTGATATGAAATACAGGTAATCATTTCTCTTCAGATTTTTCGTCCCACGGAAATACGGGAATTGTTGATAGAAAATCATAGGAAATATTCTATAGAAAAAGTCAATAGAATTTTATTTTTTTATATGTAGAATTTTTTCCACTTAAATTTTTTAAGTGCCTTAGTTTTTTTTTTCTCTTCAAAAAAATCTAATGAAAAAACTTGGAAAATTTGACCGGAAAAAATTTTATAGGCAATGAAATTCTATAAAGTTTTTGTATATAATTTCTTATCGAACACGTTAACAGAAACCGCAAGAAAACAATAGAAAATTCAAGAGAAGTCTTATTGAAATTCCTATAGAATTCTTTAAGGTTTTCTATTAAAAATTTTCGTACGTGACATTAATATTTCGGAGATTCAAGTATACTAATTTTCATTTCCCACCTATACAGGCTGGCTGGAATTATTGCTTATTCACAGGAAGGATTTGTTGCTTATTGTTACCGACTTAATGATTCGACTGCCTGGTGGGAGTTATACTCAAGTCATCTGGGAAAAATTAAATCTCCTGATCGTTGTGATATAATTGAGCCGCATGGAGCTATCTATGTTGTAGAGAAAAAGTCTCATTAAAGTCCAGAGTTCGAAGGAGAGCGTTAAGTGATTGTCTGAATATGGAGGAAAAGAGACTGATGATTCCAAAAGGACAAGATCATCCAGCACTCATCTATCGTATTTTCTAACACATGAACCAAATTAATGGGGCATAAGTTTGTTATCGAGTGTCTGGTTGGGGAATAATTTGTTTCTAGTCTGCAAATATTGATGATGTTTTTTCAACAAACTAAATTCAATAGACTAATGTTGAGTTTTGTTGATAATTGTTATGCAATTTTATGAAGTTCCCAATTATAATAGTACGAATAATAATAATGTAGATGAGCCAAAAATGGCCAAAAAAATGTATTTCATCTGTTTTCTATACGAAAGTTCATTTATCTATTGTGATTTGACAAAATAAAAAAAAAAATTGCACTTTTTCGATAAAAAAACCCGTTCTTAAAAGTTTTATGGTTCATTTCACAATTTCTTCCTCGGAAACGATAACACAAAATTCTAAAATGTTCTGTTAAATAATTGGGCATAACTTTAAGGGAAAAGATGCAGAGTCGTTGATTTTTTTTGGAAGTATTTAATTTGCTATCGCATTCACGATATATCTTGAAATCCTCATGTGCTATTTCCAGATTACGTGAGTTTGAAATAATGAACGCTTAAATTGATCCTCGATACTGATTTTATTCAATGCATTTTATTCCAATTTTTCAAAAGTAAGTCTAGTACTTGCATTGGACTGCTCATGCTTAATTGGAAGCTTTTCGATGTGATTGAGGACGATATGGACAAGTTTTCTCTGGGATTCGCTGGGTCTCAGCATTTCGCTCAAACCTACAAAAAAAGATGTAACAATAAATATTTCTCATCATGTCATGGTATGAGAAATTCATTGACTCGTACAATGTTGACATCCATCATTTTGATGGGTTATGCATCACCAGTTGCTCTTTCTTTCACTTCTGGTGTTGCTGAAAGCCATTCGGAGACTGAAGGAGTAAATTTGTAGGATGATCTAAGGAACGGTCCCCTTCCTATTTTTACCTGTGCAGGAATGGAATAATTAATCATATGGACTAATGAGTAATGTGGAGTACGGGATACTAATTATTCCACGAGAGTATTGAAATAGAAATAAAAACATGTGACGAAAACACTTCCGATGAATGGAAAGGTATTCATGGA